>NC_057802.1:223471599-223506640 GCF_018294505.1 Triticum aestivum
GCCGCCGCCACGCCACCGCATCGCCTCCGCCGACGCCGCGCCGTCCTCCTCCGCACGCTGCGCCGTCCTCCTCCGAGCCTCCCCCGAGCTTCTCCGCGTCTTCCTCTCCCTCCTCTCCAACTCCGGCCTCCTCTCCGGCAAGTCGCGCCGCCGCCTCGGGAACCCTAGCCCGATCCAGATCGGGTCAAAGCCGCAGGGTTGACTTCTCTCCCCTGTTTTTCTCTTATGTCTTGTGTTTTTAACATTCTGTGGCATACTTCATCATGGCATAACTCACTGCATATAGCCTCGTTTCGTGCGTCTAATATATCGAAATGTTCGTTACGAGATGCTCTTCATTTTGTTCCATTGCACCATGTTCATTTGAGTCCATCTTGATGCCCAAATCTCTGGTGCAAGAGTGCTAGTTGCTGTTATCTGCTGTTACTTATCAGAACTTGATGATTTGTTATTTTTGTTGCATTTAATATGTGCATCTTATGGGCATGAGCTCTACATGTTTTTTTATGCCATGCCATCTTTACAGGGGTGTATGCCTTGTATTTTTGTGATATCTGTGGTGACTAGCACAAGCATGCAAACTAGGCTCCGTAATGTTTCTGATTTCGGGGACTGTGATTTTACTGCTGTTATTTTATTACCATGTAAACTTGATGCTACAGAGAGATCCATGCTTATTTTCGTGACGTTCAGTAAGGATGTTTTGTAGATATTGTTGTAGTTGATCCATTCTTGGCCTTGTTTGCAATTATGGAGTGCCATAACATGATTCAATTTTGCTCTACTTTTGCTATAAAATATTTCTGGCAGATTGTTAACATGATATTTAATTTTGCCAAGCTTGTTGTAGTTGTTTCATACATGCTATGTACTTGATCCTGCCATGGATAGCTTCAGAAACATGCCATCTTGCTATAGGTATGCTTGTTTTGTCATGCATTGGTTTGGGGTGAGTGCATCAAGCTCACCTAGATGCCTTCGTATTATTGTTTCTGCCATGCTCTGTTTTCTGCTATGTCCGAAACCTGTTAACGAAACTTGCTATGTTTACATGGTTGCCATCATATCTTCTGGGCCTTTTTGGCTTATGGTCAGTATGGGACTTTTGTCATATGTATTTAGTAGAATACTGCCATGGCTTGTTTTGCTATGTTAAGTTCTTGTAGCATGTTGATTTCGTGCTCTGAACATTGCTACCTGATGCTGTTTCAGGCATGTCCAGTAATTTCACCAAGTCTGTGAACTTGTTATCTTTTGCACTTTTGCCATGCTTGTTTGAACCTGCTGCGTTGTGATCTAGCCGTAGCTCAGTGTTCATCTTTTGTCAAGCATCACCTGAAGATTACTGCCATATGATTTGTTGCTACGTTGGAGTGCTGTAGAATAGTTTCTTGGTGTATTCTAAGTGCTATCATGCTGTTAATCACAGATTCGTGTCATTCTTGTTTTGCTTGCCATTTGCAAACCGTGCATCCGTTTCCGGTGATCTTTATGTCGATTTCGACCGAAATCAGCTCATCTTTCCAGTGGCATGCTTGGTTTGCCAAGTTACTGCCTTGTTCATCATTTTCCTTCCGGAGCACGCATATGCATCGCATATCATATCTTGCATATCATTCATGTATTGCATCATGTTGCTTGTGCATTCCCCGTGATTGATTGTGGTTCCGTTGCTTGTGTTATTGTTTTGGGTAGAGCCAGGAGACGAGTTCGTGAATGAGGAACCTGTTGAGCACGCTTACGAGGATCAAGCTTTCGACAACTCTGAGAACCTTGCAGGCAAGATGACCACCCCTCGAAATCACTTCTATCTTTGCTTTGCTAGTTTGTTCGTTCTATTGCCATGATGCGCTACCTACCACTTGCTATATCATGCCTCCCATTTCGCCATGTCAGCCTCTAACCATCCTTTCCTAGCAAACCGTTGTTTGGCTAAGTTACCGCTTTTGCTCAGCCCTTCTTATAGCGTTGCTAGTTGCAGGTGAAGTTGAAGTTTGTTCCATGTTGGAACATGGATTTTTTTTGGAATATCAAAATATATCTTATGTATTAATGCATCTATATATTTGGTAAAGGGTGGAAGGCTCGGCCTTATGCCTGGTGTTTTGTTTCACTCTTGCCGCCCTAGTTTCTGTCATACCGGTATTATGTTCCTGGAGTTTGCGTTCCTTACGCGGTTGGGTGATTTATGGGACCCCCTTGACAGTTTGCCTTGAATAAAACTCCTCCAGCAAGGCCCAACTTTGGTTTTACCATTTGCCACCTAAGCCTTTTCCCCTGGGTTTTCGCGAGCCCGAGGGTCATCTTTATTTTAACCCCCGGGCCAGTGTTCCTCTGAGTGCTGGTCCAAACTAGAGCACCGTGCGGGACCGTCCATTGGCAACTTGGGTTATGTTGGTACCTGTACGCTTCGCTTATCTGGTGTGCCCTGAGAACGAGATTTGTGCAGCTCCTATCGGGATTTGTCGGCACATTCGGGCGGCTTTGCTGGTCTTGTTTTACCATTATCGAAAAGTCTTGTAAACCGGGATTCCGAGACTGATCGGATCTTTCCGGGAGAAGGTTTATCCTTCGTTGACCGTGAGAGCTTATGATGGGCTAAGTTGGGACACCCTGTAGGGTCAATTCACCATCCTTTTGAAAGCCGTGCCCGCGGTTATGGGGCAGATGGGAATTTGTTAATGTCCGGTTGTAGAGCACTTGTCACTTGACTTAAGTGAAATACATCAACCGCGTGTGTAGCCGTGATGGTCTCTTCTCGGTGGAGTCCGGGAAGTGAACACGGTGTGAGTTATGAATGACGTAAGTAGGAGTTCAGGATCACTTCTGGGTCATTACTAGTTGACGACCATTCCGTTGCTTCTCTTCTCGCTCTCTTTTGCGTATGTGGGCCACCATTTATGCTTAGTGCCTGCTGCAGCTCCACCTCACTTCACCCGCCTTTCCTATAAGCTTAAATAGTCTTGATCTCGCGGGTGTGAGATTGCTGAGCCCTCGTGACTCACAGATTCTACCAAAACAGTTGCAGGTGCCGACGATGCCAGTGCAGATGATGGGATCAACCTGAAGTGGGAGTTCGACGAGGAACGTGGTCGTTACTATGTGTCTTTTCCTGATGATCAGTAGTGGAGCCCAGTTGGGACGATCGGGGATCTAGCATTTGGGGTTATCTTATTTTCATATGGATTTTGACCGTAGTCGGTCTATGTGTGTATTTTGGATGATGTATGAATTATATTTATGTATTGTGTGAAGTGGCGATTGTAAGCCAACTCTCGTTATCCCATTCTTGTTCATTACATGGGATTGTGTGAAGATGACCCTTCTTGCGACAAAACCACAATGCGGTTATGCCTCTAAGTCGTGCCTCGACACGTGGGAGATATAGCCGCATCGTGGGCATTACACGTGATCCCAGAGGGGGCGCCACCGCCGGGAGAGCAGGGTGGTCTGGACGGCAGATTTGGTGGGGACGAGGGCGATGTTGACAAGCAGCATGTCGTCGGGGGAGGCTGCTGATGAAGTCCAAGCTCGCCGGATGCGGTTTTGGCTCGAGCTGCCTCCGCTTGTTGGCTACCTTGCCATTCATCTCAGTCGGCGGCGACACCAATGTACACTTGTGCTGGTGTTTATTGTGTGCTGGGTGTGCGCGGGTGCATCCTTGTGTGCATGTCGACGCGTTGTGGTGTAGTGTGCGTGAGTGCGTCCTTCATGCGGAAGAAGTGTACCTTCATTTTACTAGCGTGCGGGGTGCTGTCGTGAGTGGTTTCAACTTTGTTTACTTCACCGCATGTTAGATGGGCCTCTAGTTTATTTATTTTCACCCACTGCCACATGGGCCAGCACACCAAAATAGAGAAATGAGCTAACAAGGCAGCGTGTGGACTGGTTGACCGGTCAACTAAACAATATACGGAGTTATACTGTGACACAGTGACCGTATAATCCCTCGGTAGAGAGAGATCGAGTGAGAGGGGAGGCTCATGAGAGATAGTAGAGAGAGCTACTCCCCCCGTTCGATAATGTAGTGCCTATATTTTTTTCAAAGTCAAAATTTTGAAACTTTGACCAAGTTTATAAAGAAATTACTTATATATACAATACCAAAGATAAATGATAGTATGAACTAAGTACATGTTGTGATGAATCTATTGATCGTTCCAGATGTAAATGTTTTTACCCACATATACCTGGTCAAATTTTTCTGAGGTTTGACTTTTCGAAACATCAATATGTTATGGACGTGAGAGAGTACCTAACTAGAGAGAGACAGAGAGAGAGTGTGTGTGTGAAATAGAAAGGGTGAGTGAAAAAAGTGTGTGCGCGTGTGTGAAATAGACATGGACAACACACGATAAAGTAGAGAAAAAGTGTGTGTGTGTGTGTGTGTCTTATGCAAACATATCACACATGCATCTTTGAGAGAAGAAACGGGGTGAGGAGATAGTGTGTGATTGTTTTCAACCGAGAGAGAAAGACCCCTAGCACATGGCCAAGGAGAGGTCTGACAAACAAGGGAGAGAGGTCGAGAGAAACGTATGGGGAAAATGCAGGCATGGGGAGGAGAGAGTGTGTGTTTGTGATAGAGAGATCCCCTGGAGATCGTGATGGGACTACATGGGTGGGAGATCGAGTGACAAGGTGTGTGCGCGATAGAAGATACCCCGAGAGATATCAAGATAGATGTAGGGATGGAAGGAGACAATATGTGTGTTCCTGATCGATAGTGAGAGATACTAATACTTAGGGAGGAGTGCGTGTGCCTATGATGGAGTGAGAGATTATGGTACTTAGGGGGGGGTGAGTGTGATACGTCTCCAACGTATCTATAATTTTTTATTGTTCCATTCTATTATATTATCTGTTTTGGATGTTTAATGGGCTTTAATATGCTCTTTTATATTATTTTTAAATCCATTAATCTCTTCGTTGGAGTTATCTTGGGTTATATTTCACCTATAGCCTTCCCTAAGGAATGTTGTTATTGTGGTGCTTATCTATGACCCAAGTTTCCTCCTATCCTCTCGGTGGAAGAAGTTTTCATCTCCTCATCGATCTAAAGCAAGCAATTGTTTCCGTTTGTGGCAGGATTTCACCTCAAAGTTTTGAGATGTTTTCCATAAGTCCATAACAAGCTTATTCTTTTTGTTGATGATTTTTTCCAAGAACTCCGGTCAATCCTTCCTTGCAAGGATGCTTTTGAAATTCAATTATGGTGGAAGTTGTCATTTTCTTCTCCGTCCCTTTATCCCAATAACCTAGCTACTATTCTTTTGTTCCGGTGGCGTTGTAAGGTTGCTCTCTTCTTCCCATAATCTCGTTTTGCAAAGATCATGTTCTTTTCTTTTTCCTTGCTTATCCATTTAACCGGAATGTTGTGTTGTCTCTTCAAGTTCTTTTCATCTTATCAAGTCTTGCATCTCTTTTAAACCAGAGTGCTGTCCGAATTTGTTCTTCCTTGTTCCTTGTTTAACTCGTTTCAACCAGAGTGGTTTCAATTCCTTCTTGTCCATCGTACTCGTATTTCGTAGCTTTGCAACCTCTAAGGTTCACATGGTGTTCCTTGTTTCTATTTTCTACCGCAGTGCTTTCAATTGTGTTCAACTCCGTTGTGTTCTTTCTTTCAACTTTTCAATCTCTCAAGGTTCTTTGGCTTCACTCATTGGTCGAAGAAGCAACTTAGTTTTACCTGTTCTCTTCCTCTTCCGTTTCTATCCGGTGCCATCCCTTAGATCTCGGGACGAGATCCTCTTGTAGTGTTGGAGAGTTGTAACCCCCAGATGTAAAACTTCCATATTTGGCAATATACCCATGTTTTTTTTGACTGTACACAGTAGGGCAAAACCCCACTGCAATTTTATATAATAAAAAGGGACAAAAACAAGTTCCACTGTACCTTTATGTTGTTCTACTAATTGCATTTGGGGTATCCATGTTGATGTCCATCCAATTCCATTTGGGGTTCCATCTTTTGGGCTCATCTTGTTTTGTTATGTTGTTCTACTAATTGTATTGCCATGCTTATCTTGTCATATTGCATTTGTGCTTGTGTCTGTTTGCATTCTCATACTCATCATGTACATTGTCACATTCATGCATGTTGTATTGTTGCATGCTCCATGTGTGGTTCTCGCACCATCACTCCTCCTTCCTTCCCTTTCTTCCATTTCTGCAAGTGCCACTTTCCCTTCTCTTTTAATGTTCATCTTTTCCCCAATATCCTAACACCATGTACCTAGCCTCTCTGTCAAATTTCATCTCAATTGGAATTGTTTTGGTTAGGGTTTAAAATGGTTCAAGTTTGAATTTAATTCAAACTTCAATTATTTTTACTTCCTTTAAAAATCTCCAAACCAATTTTATTAAATAGAGCACATTTTCAGGATCATGAGAATATTTTTATATTTCTCTAGATCCTCTCCTTTTTTCCGCTGCTCTTTCCTTTTTGTATTTCTGTCTGAAGAAATGCAAAAGGAAAAGAAGCAGCAACAGAAGTGCAACCCAGCAGTAGCCGCCTACCTAGGCCTCGGCCTCCGAGGTCGGCCCAGCTAGCCCCGCGCGCCAGCAGGCCAAGCGCACCAGCCAGCCCGCTCGGCCACCCGCGCCCTCTCCCTCTCATGCTTTTCTCACCCGCGCCTAAGCCTACCCCCGCTAGCCCCTCGCCACGTGGTCGCTTCGGGCCCACCTGTCAGCGCCTCCCTGTAGCACCGCACCCACCTTTCCCTCTCCTCTCGCCGTCGCCATGGGGACCACGAGCACGAGAGCACCGTCGCGCCGTCCCGTCGCCCTAGCCCCTTTTAAGCCAGCGCCTCATCCCCTAGGGTTTCCCTTCTATCCCTCTCCTCCCTCCGCCGCCGCCGCAGATGAGTCGCCCACCATAGCCATCGCCTCTTTGTTCCCGAGCGAGTTCGTGAGAGCGAGCTCGTCGCCGGCAATCCTCTAGCCAGAACCACCCGCCTCCGCCATGGGCGTAGTCTTCCCCGACGTCGTCTGCGTTGCCTCCGACCACGACGGCGCCGCGGGCCGTCAAGATGGTGTCGCATGCACCCTCGTCTTCCTCCTCCGCTCGTCTTCTTCGTGGAGCCGAACTCCGCCATGATCAGCGCCTCCTCGCACCTCTGTCGTCATGATTCCGGCCTCTTCGTCTTGTCCTACGGGACCCCGGTGAGCAGCCTCCCCTCCTCGCTATCCCTCGACGTCGTTCTCTTCCAATTCAGCCTCTATATGTTCATGTGAGAGACTTGTCGCTGTAACCTCGCAGTGCGCACGAAATAGAGCACCTCGCTCTCTGTCCGTATGTCGATGTGGAATGAGACCTATGGGATCACAAGAATCCCTACTACGGTTGTCGGGGCACAGGGTTGCGGGAAGCGCAGGATTAGTAATCAGCACAAGGATCGTTTACCCAGGTTCGGGCCGCGAGGATGCGTAAAACCCTACTCCTGCTTTGGTGGATGTATTTCAGAGAGTTCTTGAGCTCTCGAACTAGCTATGGTGGGGGCGTGGTTCCAAAGAGCCTAATCCTTTTCCAGTATGCCATGGGCCTCCTTTTATAGTCGAAAGGGGCTGCCACAGTGGCATACAGGAGGTGGAAAGGCGTACTGTGCTACGAGCATATCGCTCGTATTATGGGACAAGACGCATTTAATGCGCCGCTGAGGTGTCCCTAGCTTTATTGGGGACGGGACCGAGGCCCGTCATGTCCATCGCCGCTCCACCTCGCTTCGACACGCGCCCTAGCCAGCGACGCATGCGGCGCCATGTAGGCAGGCGGGCAGCTGAGGTGGTGCGGTGGTAGGGACTTCATGACGATCTGCATGCCGCCACGCAGGCGCTTGATGAGTTGGCCTGGAAGCTGCATGCTGCCATGCAGGTGCAGGCCCAGTTGATTGGGCTGGCAGCTGCATGCGAATGGCGGTGGAGACTTGGCTGGTGCGGGCCTGGCAGTGGCCCTGCTGGCATCCTTGGTGAGAGCCTTGCCGGGTGGCCCGGCAAGGGTCTTGCCGTGGCGCGCTGTCATCCCCGGCAAGGATCTTGCCGGGGGTCTTGTGGCTCTCCTCGGCAAGGATCTTGCCGAGGATCATCGTCTTTCAATCCTCATCTGATCCTGAACATTCCTTGTCTTCACAAAGATCTGCATGCCACCATGGAGGTGCCTCCCGAGCCCTAGTTCCAACGTGGTTGGTTGAGTTGGAACCCGTGGGCTCGAGGGTGGCTCACTCGGCTGGCGTGGGCGAGCCGCCCCAGCAAGGGCCTTGCCGGGGCCGCTGAGGCTGCCCCGGGCAAGGTTCTTGCCGGGGGAACCTCCTTCGCCTCTCTGCTTCTTTGTGTTCTTGGCCTTGGCGTTGCCTTGGCTGCCTTGGGCTTCGGTTTTACCTTGGTTCACCTCCCCTGTTCTGCTTGGTGTGGCCGCGGGCGCAGCTCTGACTGTCCGTGCACAGGTAAAGGGGTACAAAGGTGCGCCCCCTCTTTTGTACACCGACAGGAGCCCCCGAGCCTGGGCCACACATAAGCACGACACGTTGTTGGGCCAAGCCCAAAATAGTGCGCGGGCAGGCGGGGCGGTTTTTACCGCGGTAAAACTTTTCGCGCGCTGCGCTTCCCACGACCCGCGTTGAATGCGCGACGTGGAGGGGTGCGCATGACGTGGGCGGCCTGCATGGGGCGGTTTCCAGATGCATGCGTCATATCGTAGTAAAGAGGCGGCTCGCGCCTTCCCCATAAAAAGAGGGAGGCGTGGAGGCGCGGCTCATTTACTGCGCGGGGCCTGGTCGCGGTCTTCAAGGCGTCCACACCCCACGATCACGGGGTGGGGAGAGGTCGCTTCACCCGTCCCCTCGGTTCTGCACGTTCGCCACGCGTCCTCCATGCACTTGGGGTGGCGAGCGGTGGAGGCGGGAAACCGGGTCGTCACTGGTTGGGGCAGCGGGTCGGTCTCGATTCCCTGCGCCCTGTGGCTGGATTGGCCAAGCGGGGCGGCCGAGCCCCAGTCCAGTTCCTTTATAAGGAGAGGGAAGGGGGGATGGCATCCCGTACTCTTCAGTCATCTATCTCCTCCTGCGTCTGCTTCTTCCTTTCACACGCCATGGAGAAGGGGAATCCCAGTCCCTCGCTGGTGGCGGCGAGGGTCGCCGCTTGATAGCGCGTCCCTCCTCCTCCTGAGCCTGCAGCGGTGGACCCGACAGCGAGGGGAAGGGGGCGAGGCCGTGGGAGAAGGCGCGGCAGAGGTCGTGGCGCTCGGGGAAGAGGAGGATGGGGCGGCGCGCCGGCCTCGCCCCCGCCAATGATGCCTTTCCCGACGGAGGGCCACGTTGAAGACCAGCCCTGCGAGTTCTTCATCAGGCTGCGCCAGCTTCCGCGTCACCGTCTTCGTCTCCCCGCCCCGTTTGCTAGGGTGATGGAGCGTGACCCGCCCCAGACCCTCAGGTTGCACATGATGGGCTGTGGGAATGGGGGTACGCGGGTCAATGTCGACTTCCCGACTCCTCAGGTCATGTACCTCCGTCGTGGATGGAAGACGCTCGCTCGGATCCATGGCCTAATGGCGGGGCTCGTCCTCTACTTCAAATTAATGGAGGACGGCCTGCTCTCCGTCAAGGTCTTCGGAGAGTTTGGAACTGGCCTGAAGTGCTGCGTGGGGAGCTCCTCCGACGGAGACTCCGACGATGGAAGCTCTTCCTCGAGCGAAAGTGACGAGGAGGACAGCGGGGCAGATGACGGGGATGAGTCCGACTAGGCGTCGGACGCCCCGCGCCTGGGCGGGTGCGGCAGCAGTAGCATCTGCACCTGGCCGCTCCTCCGGCGGGGTTTCACCGGGGGAGGGGCCAGCTCCTTGAACTTCTCGGGGTCGTCTCCTTGGGCGGCTGGCGTCGGGAGGCTGCGGAAGAGGAAGAGGGCGGGCGGCAAGGCCGTCAACTCGGAGTACGCGGGCACATATGCCTTCATCGCGTATTGCCGGTCCTGCCGCCTCGTCTTCCAGCTCCTTTCCCGGCACCGTCATCACCGGCCCACCCTTGGGTAGCCACCGAGGTGTTCTCTTGGTGCTTTCTGCTGCTCGTAGCTCGCCTAGGCGCCCCTTTTGCCCTTTCGCCTTCTTGACCTGCCTCCTGAGGAGAGGGACAAGAAAGGGGTTACGGGCATCTCATCTCTTTTTTAGTTTGTAAGCCTTCGGGCCTTCGTTAAATTTAGAACTTGTAATCCCCTTGCTCCTGTTTTTCATTCTGTATGAATTGTACCTGTATGGGATGTTTTTAATGAAAAAGAGATTTTTGCCGGGTTTTTCGTTCGCGGGTAGACCCTGCAACAAGGAGCGAATCCTTGTTACTATTTAAGATAAACGTTTTTCGCCCGGCAACAGGCCCTGCCGTCCCCCTCACTTCGCTCGACCATTCTCGCGCTCTTGGCAGAGGCAGGGACGAAGTGGGCTTAGGCTCCTCGTTCTATCTCCTTGCCGTCGCGGCTACAACCAAATCCGAACCCAGGAGATAATCCTTAGGTATAGGAAAAAGGGGAGCACGGTAGCCTAGAGATAAAACGAGGTTTCACATGCCCCAGTTCCGTTCCGAAATGCATGACAGAGGATGAAAGACTTATTTGGATCTGCAGCCCCCGGCAACCTTGTCTTGCCGCGGTTGGATCCCTGTACTTGCAGCCCTCGGCAACTCTGGTTTGCCGGGGTCGGGACGCCGGTCCGTTCCCTTTCTTCCAAGTAGCTCAGCAGAAGTGCTCATGTGCCCTGCGAACCAAAGGAGGACAGAAAAGAACAGAGAGACGCGCACTCGACCTCTAGGCTAGGGGTTAGTCGCCGCTAAGCACTATCGACCCTAACCAAGGAAGAGACTCGACCTATCATGCATGCTATAACTTAGGGCGCCACCGCTTCATTTATTTGTGCTCAGGGTCTGCGCCTGGCTTTGTACAAAGGGTTACATGCCTTGCCGGCAAGGCTTGTACAAAAGGTGGCTTGTCGGGGGGCCCGGCAAGCCGCGCCTTATGGGTAAAACTTGCGAAGATGCTCGATGTTCCAAGAGTTGCTCACTGGAACGGCATCTTCGGTCTCCAGGCGGACTGTGCCAGGCCTGGTGACTCATATTACCCGATAAGGGCCTTCCCACTTCGGCGTCAACTTGTTGGAATTCTTTGCCGACTGAACGCGCCGAAGAACAAGGTCGCCTTCCTCAAAGCTTCGGGCATGAACCTTGCGGCTATGGTAGCAGCGCAAGGCTTGCTGGTAGCGTGCTGCTCTCACAGCCGCCCGAAGACAATCTTCCTCAAACAGCGTCGCGTCATCTTGCCGCAACTGCTCTTGCTCAAGCTCATCATAAGCGAGCACTCGAGGTGACCCGTATATGAGTTCCGTGGGGAGAACTTCCTCTGCCCCATATACTAGGGCAAAAGGTGTCTGACTGGTGGCTCGATTTGGCGTCGTCCTGATCGACCAAAGAACGACCTGCAACTCATCAATCCAGCGCCTTCCGCTCTTGTGCAACCTGTCAAATGTCTTCGTTCTCAGGCCTGGCAACACTTCAGCATTCGCCCTCTCTGCTTGGCCGTTGCTCCGGGGGTGTGCCACGGAAGCAAAACATACCTTGCTACCGAGGTCTTGAATGTACTGCATGAAGGCGTGGCTTGTGAACTGCGTGCCGTTGTCGGTGATGACTTTGTTTGGCACACCAAAACGGCAGACTAGTCCCTTGAAGAACTTGACGGCTGACTGTGCTGTCACCTTCCTCACTGGTTCCACCTCTGGCCACTTTGAGAACTTGTCGATTGCGATGTACAAGTACTCAAAGCCCTCGACAGCATGGGGGAAAGGGCCCAGTATGTCGAGCCCCCAGACCGAGAATGGCCAGGAGAGAGGGATCGTTTGAAGGGCTTGAGCTGGTTGATGAAGCTTCTTTGAATGGAACTGACATGCTTCAGACTTGGTTACTAGTGTCGTCGCATCCTGGAGGGCGGTGGGCCAGAAGAAACCTTGCCGGAACGCCTTGCGGGCAAGGGCCCTCGACCCTATGTGGGAGCAACATATGCCTCCATGGATCTCTGCCAACAGCTCCAGTCCTTCCTCCCAGGGGATGCACTTCAATTTCACACCATTCGGCCTTCTCCTGTACAGGATGTCATTGACGAACTGGTACATGGCAGACCGACGGGTTACTTTTTCCGCTTCTTCCTGCTCCTCAGGAAGTTCCCCTGTTTGGAGGAATCGGACAGTATGCTGCGCCCACGTCGGAGCCTGGGGCTCGACGGCAAGGACCAAAGGCATTTCCTCTGCCATGGCAGCGGTTGTCTCCACGGCCAGGGCTTGACGCCCTGGCGGAGCCAGTTGTTCTTTGGCAGGCTCAGCGTCCACAGCAGCACCATTGCTGGCAGCCCCAGGGGGCTCGGTAGGAAAGTACTTGCCGGGACCTGATTTCCTTTGCTTGTTCCGCCCCGTTGATGGTTCGACGGATGGCTGAGTTAACCGGAGCAAAAAGGTCCCTGGTTCCACAGGTAGCTTGAATGCAGCACGCTTTCATAGGTAATCGGCAATGTTGTTCTCCGCTCGGGGAACGTGCTCCGCTTGGATACCGTCAAAGCGCTCCTCCAGCTTCCTCACTTCATCTACGTAGGCCTCCATCAACGAGCTCTGGTAATCCTTGTTGACTTGTCTTACGAAAAGCTGCGAGTCACCCCTGACGTTGAGCTTCTTCACCCTGAGGTCTGCCGCGATCCTGAGACCGGCAAGCAGCCCCTCGTACTCAGCAGTGTTGTTTGTGGATATCTCCCTGGGAAAGTGCATTTGGATCACGTACTTGAGGTGCTCTCCGGTGGGTGCGACAAGTAGCACGCTGGCACCAGCGCCTTGCAGCGAGAAGGCCCCATCAAAGTACATGATCCTGTCGCGGTCCGCTTCCTTGCTGGGGAGAACGGTTTCTTGGATTTCTTCGTCAGGTGTTGGGGTCCATTCCGCAATTAACTCTGCCAAGATTCTGCTCTGGATTGTTGAGGTACTTTCAAACTTCAACCCAAAGCTCGACAACTCCAAGGCCCATTCCACAATCCTTCCAGTTGCATCTGGGTTGTGTAGTATCCGTTGTAGCGGGAGGCGGGTGACAACAGTGATCTCGTGAGTTTGGAAGTAATGACGCAGCTTCCTCGAGGCCATAAGGAGGCCAAAGAGCAATTTCTGCACACCGGAGTACCTCGACCGAGCCCCCTGCAGGAGGGAGCTGACAAAGTAAACCGGGTGCTGCATCATCTTCTTCTTTTGCACCACTTCGCTTGACTGTGCGGGTGTTGCCCTGATGGCATCAGACTCTGCCGGGGGCCTTGCCTTGCCGGCACCAGGTCCTGCCGGGGGAATCTTTGGCTCGCCGTCCGCTGGTTCTGCCGTCGCCACTGCCTCCTCATCGACCTCCCTCTGTGCCACCAGTGCGGCGTTGACCAATTGATTCATCGCCGCCAGGTACAGCAGCAATGGTTCTTGTGGCTTAGGCGCAACCAGTATTGGCGTGGAGGAAAGGTATTTCTTCAGATCCTGCAACGCCACCTCGGCTTCTGGGGTCCACTCCATCGGACCTGCCTTCTTCAAGATCTTAAAGAAGGGAAGGGCGTGCTCGGCGGACTTGGTGATGAATCGGCTCATGGTGGCGACGCAGCCGGTGAGCCGACGCACGTGCTTGATCCGCTTGGGCGCCTCAATCTGTTCAATAGCCTTGATTTTGTCTGGGTTTGCCTCGATCCCGTGCTGCGACACAAAGAATCCGAGAAGCTTGCCGGACGGAACGCCGAAGACACACTTCTCAGGATTCAGCTTAACGTTGGTCTTGCGCAGGTTGGCAAATGTCTCTTCCAGATCTTGCACAAGAGTTGCCCCGTCCTTGGTTTTGACCACTATGTCATCCATGTATGCCTCCATATTTCTATGGAGCTGGGGTTCAAAACCAATTTGGACTGCTCTTGCAAACGTCGAGCCAGCACTCTTTAACCCAGAAGGCATCCGTACAAAGCAATACGTACCACATGGGGTGATGAATGCTGTCTTCTCTTCATCCTCTCTCGTCATGAAGATTTGGTGGTAGCCCGAGTAGGCGTCGAGGAATGACAGCAGATCACACCCGTCCGTGGAGTCGACAATCTGGTCGATGCGCGGCAACGGGGAGGGGTCCTTAGGACAAGCCTTACTGATGTCTGTCTAATCAATACATAGCCTCCACTTCCCATTTGCCTTGCGCACCACTACCGGATTGGCCAACCACGTCGGATGGAGCACTCCTCTTACCAAACTCGTTACTTCCAACTTCTCGATCACCTCTGTGATGAACTCCTGCTTCTCCAGAGCCTGCTTTCTGTCCTTTTGCTTGACGGGTCGCGCATGAGGACAGACAGCTAGGTGGTGCTCAATCACCTCCCTGGGAACACCGGGGATGTCGGATGCTTGCCACGCAAACACGTCGACATTCGCCCGCAGGAAGGTGACGAGCGCGCCTTCCTATTTGCTGTAGAGGGTGGAGCCTATGGTGAAAGCCCCTCCCGTGCCATCCTCCCTGACGGACACCTTCTTGTTCTGTGGTGGCCCGGCTCTAGATTTCTTGCTCTTGCTGGTAGAGCTCTCAGGCACGCCCTCGACGGTAGCACAACACTCCGAGGAGGTGCGCTTGCCGGAGTGGGTGCGAGAGGTCTTGCCGGGCTTCTTCTTCCCTCCCAGGGCTTCAGCGGCAGGAGCAAGTGCCTTGGCGGCAGCTGCTGCAACTGCTTCTCGATAGAGCTGGTCGGCGCAAATCAGTGCATCCTTCTTATCTGAGGGGACGGAGATGATAGTCAACGGCCCGGGCATCTTTAGCATGTTGTAGGCGTAGTGCGATGCCGCCATGAACTTGGCTAGTGCCGGGCGGCCGAGGATCCCGTTGTAGGCAAGGGGATCTCGGCCACGTCGAAGACGATCCTCTCCGTCCTGTGGTTCAACTCCCCTCCAAATGTCACGGGCAGCGTGACCTTGCCCTTCGGTTGGCTCCTCCCCGGATTGACCCCTTGAAACGTGCCCGTTTCCTCGAGGTCTCGATCAGGGATTTGCAGCCTTTTGATCACGACGGGCGAGATCAAGTTCAGGCCGGCCCCGCCATGGACCAACATCTTGTTCACCTTGAGGTTGCGTATCATTGGGGAGACCAACAACAGCAAACAACCGACCGCAGTTGTACGGTCAGGGTGGTCCTCGGCGTCGAAGATGAGGGGTGTGCTGGACCACTTCAGCGGCTTCTGAGCGTCGAACGATGGCTCCGCTGCTATTACCTCACGCGCCCACTTCTTGAGCTGGCGGTGAGAAGTACGCAGCGAGGCGCCACCGTCGACGTACATGGCCTCCGTAGCCTTCTGGAACTCTTGCTCGCCAGACTCGTCGTCCTCGTCATGATCATCGTCTTCTTGCTTCTTGTCACGGCCCCGGGCGGGCCTCTCTTGCTGGTTGTCCTTGTCGCGGCTGCCTCCTTGGCCGCCACGCTTCTTGCCGGATCCCTCGGCACCTTCCTGGCCCTTCTCCTTGTCCCGCCTCTCATACTCGGCCTTTTGCTTTTCAGCAAGCAGCTCGACTTGCCGGCAGTTCTGGAGGTCGTGGCCTTTGGTGCGGTGGATCTTGCAGTACTGCTTGCCGGAGCCCCCTGGCTTGTCGGCGGCTGCTAAGGCCCGGCAGGCGACCCACCCGGCGACCTTCTTGGCAGCGCCGGTGTCGTCAGACCCTTCAATGGCAAGCACGGCCTTGCCCTTGCGTTTCCTCTTGCGAAGCCGACCCTTCTTCGTCGGGGCGGCGGTGTCTTCATCAGTAGAGTCGGTTTCCGCGCCGGCGTCCTCGCCGGGGTACTTCCTTCCCTCTTCAGCCCGGGCGCACCTGTCGGCCAGAACATAGAGTTCGGCCACATCCTTAACCTTGGTCATCGCCAGCTCTTCGCGCATCTTGCGGTTGCGCATGTTCTGATGGAACGCGCTGATCACAGCGGCGGGATGAACGTCGGGGATGTTGTACTGCACTTGGCTGAATCTCTGGATGTACTTGCGTAGGGTTTCCCTTCCTTCTGGGGAATGATATGCAGATCACTGGCCTGGCCGTGAGCTTGGTGGCCCCTAGTGAAGGCGCCAACAAACTCATGGCACAGATCCGACCAAGAAGAAATGGAATCCGTTGGCAAGTGCATCAACCAAGACATAACATTGGGTTTCAGTGCCAACGAGAAGTAATTGGCAAGCACCTTGTCGTCGCGAGCTCCGGCAGCCTGCATCGCGATGGTGTAGATGCTGAGGAACTTGGATGATGGGTCTTGCTAGTATACTTCTCGCCGACGTCGGGCTTGAACGTGCGGTGGGACGGCCACTGGAACTGCCGCAGCTCACGGGTAAAGGCTGGGCAGCCCACCTCGTAAGGTAGGCCGTCGGAGCCCCCCGGCGCTGGGTGGTCCCTAGCGGGTCCCGCCCTCTTGTCCGACTGGTGGCGTGTATCACGCCGGCGCTCCATAGTGGTTCGAGCATCTTGGTGAGCTCGTTCTTGAAGAACTTGGCGCTAGTCGCGGTGGGTCCGCGGGTCGGACGACGCTATGGAGATGTTATCACAAGCGTCGTCATGACGGGCCGACGCCTGCGGCGGCTGGCGAGGAGGAGGAGAGTGCACCGTAACCGCAGCACCCCCGGTCCTCCCAGCGCTAGCATGTGGTAGCTCGATGGGGCGCCAGCCCGAGGGTCTCGCCGGTCGCGGATCATCTTTGTGGGCGACGGCGACGAGGCTCCGGATGGTTCCCCTCCACTCGTGGAGCTTCTCCACAACAGGAGGGAAGTCGAGGAGCAGCTGCACGCGCGCCAAAGCTTCTGCTGGCGTGGGTGGCGGCGACAGCTGCGTGGACCGTGGCGCGCTTCGACTTCTAACCACGTTAGAACGAGCTCTATCACGACCCAGTGGCTGCGCGCCATTTTCGCCAGCACTTCGGCAGGCATGCTGAACTCCTTCGTCCCGCGGACGATGCACAGGGCTCTTCCCACTGCGGTGTCCGGGGTCTTCAGCATGGTGATGTTGCTCGTTGCGCGCACCCTGAGAAGAGCGCGCTGTGGGCGCCGACGTGGGCGTCCTGGAAGTTGCTGCACCGCCCGGGGAGGCACAACGACACTCCTGGAGGGCCCCGCGCCGCCTGCGGGGGGCCCGGCTCTGTCTTTGGATCTAGCGACGTGCGGCCAGTCGTCTGGCGCACGAACGACGCCGCTCGCCAGGCTCTGACTGCCAGGGCGATGCTGGTGCTTGCGGACCGCGGTCAGGGTCCTATCCGCGACCGGCTCGCTGCTCGTCCGCACTGGCACGGGCCGTTCGGCTCCCAACGAGCCGATCGCCGTGGCCGTCTTCTTCTTGGGAGCCATGGCGATGAAGAACTGCTAGGCCAACTACTAGACCAGATTCTCGCAATTGCGCCCCCTACCTGGCGCGCTAAAGATGTCGTTGTGGAACGACACCCATGGGATCACAAGAATCCCTAATATGGTTGCCGGGGCACAAGGTTGCAAGAAGAGCAGGATTAGTAATCAGCACAAGGATCGTTTACCCAGGTTCGGGCCGCGAGGATGCGTAAAACCCTAGTCCTGCTTTGGTGGATGTATTTCAGAGAGTTCTTGAGCTCTCGAACTAGCTATGGTGGGTGCGTGGTCCCAAAGAGCCGAATCCTTTTCCAGTACGCCATGGGCCTCCTTTTATAGTCAAAAGGGGCTGCCAGCATGGCACAGAGGAGGTGGAAAGGCGTACAGTGCTACGAGCTTATCGCTCGTATTACGGGACAAGACGCATTTAATGTGCCGCTGAGGTGTCCCCTAGCTTTATCGGGGACGGGAGCGAGGCCCGTCCCATCCGTCGCCACTCCTCCTTGCTTCGACATGCGCCCTGGCCAGCGACACATGCGGCGCCATGTAGGTAGGCGGGCAGCTGAGGTGGCGCCGTGGTAGGGTCTTCACGAAGATCTGCATGCCGCCACACGGGCGCTTGATGAGTTGGCCTGGAAGCTGCATGCTGCCACACAGCTGCCGGCCCAGTTGGTTGGGCTGGCAACTGCATGCGAACGGCGGTGGAGACTTGGCTAGTGCGGGCCTGGCAATGGCCCTCCTGGCGTCCTTGGTGAGAGCCTTGCCGGGTGGCCCGGCAAGGGTCTTGCCGTGGCGCGCTGTCATCCCCGGCAAGGATCTTGCCAGGGGTCTTGTGGCTCTCCTCGGCAAGGATCTTGCCGAGGATCGTCGTCTTTCAATCCTCATCCGATCCTGAACATTCCTTGTCTTCACAAAGATCTGCATGCCACCATGGAGGTGCCTCCCGAGCCCTAGTTCCAACGTGGTTGGTTGAGTTGGAACCCGTGGGCTCGAGGTGGCTCACTCCGCTGGCGTGGGCGAGCCGCCCCCGCAAGGGCCTTGCCGGGGACGCTGAGGCTGCCCCCGGCAAGGATCTTGCTGGGGGAACCTGCTTCGCCTCTCTGCTTCTTTGTGTTCTTGGCCTTGGCGTTGCCTTGGCTGCCTTGGGCTTCGGTTTTACCTTGGTTCACCTCCCCTGTTCTGCTTGGTGTGGCCGCGGGCGCGGCTCCGACTGTCCGTGCACAGGTAAAGAGGTACAAAAGTGCGCCCCCTCTTAGGTGCATCCACGCACTCCATGCTATGCTCGCGTCCTTGCCAGTTTCCTCGCACGCACACGCACCCGCATGCCTCGCCCGCAATCCTACATTCCTGCTCGCCGTCGCCTCAGTTCGGCAGCGCCGAGACGGCCCGAGTCAAGCACTAGCTCGTCCTCGGCTTCCCGCAACCGCAGGTTAGCACACGCATGCTCGAACTCGAGCACAACCCCCTCTCTGCCCCGCGTCGTGTGTCACCGTACCTACGCCCGCACCCTGACCGCACGCCCGCGCTCGAACGCAAGGACCCGCCGCCTCGCCGCGTTTCCCTTCCCTGCCACTGCGCGCGTCCGCTTGCCCGAGCCGAGTCGAGCTCGAACTTGAGCGCCCCACCGCTCGTAGCCCTCCCGCGCCCTTGGATCAGCACTACTGCTCCATCCCGCACGCCCGCCGCCGCATACGGAGTCCTGCCGTGCCGCAGTTGCTCGCCGGCGATGATGCGATCTCCTCTGTTTCCGTAGAAGAAGCCAAGCCAGGGCCCCTAACTGTTTAAGAGCAGCTCGGCCGCACCCTTATACAAACCACCCGATCCTAGCCCAGTGGTTGAAACCTGTCCCACTTATCTTGTAGACACAGGTTCGACTCCCCATCGGGCTAGTTGTGAAATGCCCAATTTTTACCATTTTGGCCTCTATGACAGTGGGACCCCACTCGTCATTCTCTCTGTCCATACACACCCCTCTCCACACCCATGCTCCTGCCACCTTAGCACCCCGGGCCCCCTCGTCATTGACAGTGGCTGGCTCAGCCCGTGTTCCCCTGTTGTTTTATTTTCTTTTGCATAATTTCAGAAATGCCATCATTTTTATTTGTGAAAATCTAAATATCCATGCATCCAAATAGATCGTGTCATATATGTAAAATGCTTAGAATTTTGTCTAGTTTCATAATATGCAACTCTCATCCATGTTTAAAATGGTTAAACTTGTTGTTTGTTTAAGTTTGCATAAATGCCATGTTAAAATTTTTATTTCATAACTAATTAACCGTAGCTCCAAATTAAATAAACTTTATATGTAAATAGGGTGGAAAAATGCATAGATAAACTTGATGCACTTTGTTTTACTGTTTAAAAACATTAAAATATGTTTTAGGGCAGAACAGTACCAAATTCGAAATATGCATATGAGGATTTTTCGGAATTGTTGTTTGTTGTTTCCGGCCTTATTTAAACTTGCCTAGATAGCTAGTTTACTTATGCCTCACCTCTTGCCAGATTAACCTACATTTAATATTGTTTAGTAGTTCAAACGGGAGAGAACTAAATAATTTTTGTGAAGTTTAGTCAATATGCAACTCGTTACCATTTTGGCCTCCATGACAGTGGGACCCCACTTGTCATTCGCTCTGTCCACAGACACACACACACCTCTCCACACCCACACTCCTGCCACCTCAGCACCCCGGGCCCCCTCGTCATTGACAGTGGCTGGCTCAGCCCGTGTTCCCCTGTTGTTTTATTTTCTTTTGCATAATTTCAGAAATGCCATCATTTTTTATTTGTGAAAAACTAAATATCCATGCATCCAAATAGATCGTGTCATATATGTAAAATGCTTAGAATTTTGTCTAGTTTCATAATATGCAACTCTCATCCATGTTTAAAATGGTTAAACTTGTTGTTTGTTTAAGTTTGCATAAATGCCATGTAAAAATGTTTTATTTCATAACTAATTAACCGTAGCTCCAAATTAAATAAACTTTATATGTAAATTGGGTGGAAAAATGCATAGATTAACTTGATGCACTTTGTTTTACTGTTTAACAACATTAAAATATGGCTTAGGGCAGAAAAGTACCAAATTCGAAATATGCATATGCGGATTTTTTGGAATTGTTGTTTGTTGTTTCTGGCCTTATTTAAACTTGCCTAGATAGCTAGTTTACTTATGCCTCACCTCTTGCCAGGTTAACCAACATTTAATATTGTTGAGTAGTTCAAACAGGAGAGAACTAAATAATTGTTGTGAAGTTTAGTCAATATGCAACTCGTTGCATATTGAGCTCCACTTAATTTGTAGTGTTGTTTGTTGCACTTTGCCATGCCATGCATATTTAAACCAGACATGCATCATACTTGTTTGTGCATCATGCCATGTTTATGCTTGTGTGTTTACCATATTGTTTGCTTCTTTCCGGTTTGCTTCTCTCGTTATCTTCGGTTTCGTTCCGGAGTTGTGAGGATTCGTTCGACTACGTCCGTTTGTCTTCTTCATGGGCTCGTTCTTCCACCTTGCGGGATCTCAGGCAAGATGACCATTACCCTCGATATCACTTCTATCTTTGCTGGCTAGTTGTTCGTTCTATCGCTATGTCGCGCTACCTACCACTTGTTTATCATGCCTCTCATATTGCCATGTCAAGCCTCTAACCCACCTTCCTAGCAAACCGTTGTTTGGCTATGTTACTGCTTTGCTCAGCCCCTCTTATAGTGTTTTTGTTGCAGGTGAAGTTGAAGATTGCTCCATGTTGGAACATGATTATGTTGGGATATCACAATATCTCTTGTTTAATTAATGTATCTATATACTTGGTAAAGGGTGGAAGGCTCGGCCTTATGCCTGGTCTTTTGTTCCACTCTTGCCGCCCTAGTTTCCATCATACCGGTGTTATGTTCCTTGATTTTGCGTTCCTTACGCGGTTGGGGTTATGGGACCCCCTTGACAGTTCGCTTTGAATAAAACTCCTCCAGCAAGGCCCAACCTTGGTTTTACATTTGCCTCACCTAAGCCTTTCCCTTGGGTTTTCGCGAGCCCGAGGGTCATCTTATTTTACCCCCCCGGGCCAGTGCTCGTCGTGAGTGTTGGTCCAACCCGTCAGCCGCCGGTGGCCACCAAGGGCAATTCTGGGCTAGCCTACCGGAAGTTTGGACAATCCGGTGTGCCCTGAGAACGAGATATGTGCAGCTCCTCTCGGGATTTGTCGGCACAGTCGGGTGGTCTTGCTGGTCTTCTTTTACCATTGTCGAAATGTCTTGTAACCGGGATTCCGAGACTGATCGGGTCTTTCCGGGAGAAGGAATGTCCTTCGTTGATCGTGAGAGCTTGTGATGGGCTAAGTTGGGACACCCCTGCAGGGTATAAACTTTTGAAATCCGTGCCCGCGGTTATGTGGCAGATGGGAATTTGCTAATGTCCGGTTGTAGAGAACTTGACACTTGACTTAATTAAAATGCATCAACTGCGTGTGTAGCCGTGATGGTCTCTTTTCGGCGGAGTCCAGGAAGCGAACATGGTTTGGGTTATGTATGAACGTAAGTAGTTTCAGGATCACTTCTTGATCACTTCTAGCTTTTCGACCATTGCGTTGCTTCTCTTCTAGCTCTTATTTGCGTATGTTAGCCACCATATTTGCTTAGTGCTTGCTGCAACTCCACCTCATTACCCCATCCTACCCATAAGCTTAAATAGTCTTGATCTCGCAGGTTTTGAGATTGCTGAGTCCTCGTGACTCACAGATACTACCAAAACAGTTGCAGGTGCCGACGATACCAGTGCAGGTGATGCTACCGAACTCAAGTGGGAGTTCGACGAGGACCTTAGTCGTTACTATGCTTCGTTTCCTGATGATCAGTAGTGGAAGCCAGTTGGGACGATCGGGGATCTAGCAGTTGGGTTATCTTCTTTTTCATTTGGTTGTCCGTAGTCGGACCATGTGTGTATTTTGGATGATGTATGAATTATTTAAGTATTGTGTGAAGTGGCGATTGTAAGCCAACCCTCTTTATCACTTTCTTGTTCATTACATGGGATTGTGTGAAGATGACCCTTCTTGCGACAAAACCACAATGTGGTTATGCCTCTAAGTCGTGCCCCGACACGAGAGAGATATAGCCGCATCGAGGGTGTTACACCCAGCCGGTTGGCTCCACATGAACATGACGACGATGTTGTTTCTCCGTTCCAACCCAGCCATGTACATGAGCCCTGGACGTACGTATGCGCAAGTAGGCGTTCGAGACCCCGCCCGTATGTACGTACGTGGCCATATTTACTTTCTTGCACCCTGGCCATTGTACGTACGTGTACATGCTACGTGCACGCCTCTACTACGACACGTGTGCGCCTCTGCATCGACCAGTATGTACGTACACGTTCGCGACCAGAATGACAACACTACGTACGTTTCGACCAGGTGGGTCTCGACTGTCAAGCACTTCCTTGCGTGCGAAGATGTAGCTGGTGGGTCCGAGCAGTCAGGGGGGTGAATTGGTTTTTTTTTCCCGGACGCACTTCCTTGTGTGCGACGATGTAGCTGGTAGGTCCCAGCAGTCAGGGGGAAACGTTTTTTCTCGCGAAATACGGTTGCCCGTCCGGTGGGTCCCTGCTGTCAGGTGGAGGAATCATTATTTTCTGCGTAATAAGGAGGCACTTCCTTGCTGCGGCCGTGGACCCAGCTGTCAGCCACTCCACGTACAGTCCACGTCTGATGGAAGCCGTTCCTTGACCACGTTGACCATGCCGCGCCGAGAGCACCAGGGCGGTGCACGAGGGCGAGGCCTAGGAAGGGGACGACGCGGAGCCGGGGAAGACGCGGCAGTGGATGCCCACGCGTAGAGGAGTATGAGGGTTCACTAGTTCGGTTGCGGTGTGAGGCTGCCGTCGCCGCAGAATAACAGGGGGTGTGGGTGAGTAGAGGGATGGCCTGGCCAGCAGTGGGAGTAGTAGGGGGCGGTGAGGCCTCCACGGCATCACAGCCGGCCACGGGAGGCAGGAGCACGCGACACGACCGGCACTGGTTTGGGCGGCTGGAGCAAGAAGACCAGAGGTTGAAGAAGCACTATGGTCGTTGGATGGACAACGTACGGTCACTGGAGCTAGAATCGTTCATATTGACCAAGTTGACAAAGCCCTCCGTCCCCGTCAACTTAGTAGGCCCACAAGTCAGCCTCCCACCAAGGTGGGTCCCAGCTAGCAGGGGGAGTATTCATTTTTTCTGCATAATAAGGAGGCACTTCCGGTGGGTCCGAGCTGACAGCGGGGGGAACGTTTTTTTCATGAAATACGGTGGCCCGTCCGGTGGGTCCCAACAGTCAGGGGGGAAACATTTTTTTCGCAAAATACTGTGGCCCGTCCGGTGGGTCCCTGCTGTCAGGTGGAAGAATCATTATTTTCCGCGTAATAAGGAGGCACTTCCTTGCTGCGGCCGTGGACCCAGCTATCATCCTCTCCACGTAAAGTACACTTCCGATGGATGTTATTCATTTACCACGTTGACCACGCCGCGTTCTTTGCATGCATGCGTCCATGGGCGTGGTGCGTCCCCAGGTTCAGCCTCTCACGTACAGTCATCTTCCGACGACTCTCGGTTGTTCACCACGTTGACCACACCGCACCAAGGTCGGTGGACGACGGCGAGGCCCCAGACTGGAACGACCCGAAGATGGGGAAGATGGGGCAGTGGAGTCGCAGATGGAGAGGAGTTGGAAACTTGACTGGTTCGGGTGCGCGGCAGCACAGCCGCGGTGCCGCCCACTAGAGACAGGAGCATGAATAGAGGTTGAAGAAGGAGCACGGCTGTTGGATTAACATCCAATAGTCCAGCTGCTAGAATCATTTGTTGATTAACTTGACAAAGCCCTGCGTACACATCCGCTTAGTAGGCCCACAAGTCAGCCACCAAATTTGACGGGTCCCAGCTGTCAACGGGAGGAATAATTTTTTTTTGCATAACAAGGAGGCACTTCCTTCCGTGCGAAGATACAGCCGGTGAGTCCCAGCTGTCAGCTGGAGGAAACATTTTTTTTCAGCTTAATAAGGAGGAACTTTCCATGTGTGCGACCATGGACCTTGTGGGTCCCAGCCGTCAGGCTCTCCACGTACAGTCCTCTTCCGATGACTCTCGTTTTTTGACCACGCCGAACCGAGCGCAGCGAGGTGGTGGACGACGGCGAGGCCCTGGACGGGAACGACTCGGAGATGGGAAGATGCGGCAGTGGAGTCGCAGATTGAGAGGAGGAGAAGGGTTATAACTGGTTTTGGTGCGGCATGGGCTGCAGTCGGTGGAGAATAACAGGAGGTGCGGAGGGGTGGAGGGATAGCCTGGCTGGCGGTCGGGTAGTGCTTCGCAGCGATGCGTGCTAAGCAGAGCCGCTAGCCGCCGGAGGCCGGACCAGGCGGTCCCGGCGACACTAGAGGAACAAGACAAGAGATTGAAGGTGCATGTCGGCCGTTGGATATATATCCAATGGCTGTGGATGTCATAATCATTTGTTGACCAAATTGACAACGCCCTGCATAGGCTTCGACCTATTGGCCCACATGTCAGCCTGAAAAAATGTGGCATATATTTAACCCATGTTTTCTAGAATGTATAGTCCATTTGCTGGGCTGGGTGAACAAATAATTTCGCGTCAATGTGGCCCATTTATATTTTCTAAGGAATCCCAACCCATTTGCACTTCCTTCAAATACACGAATTAGCTGGGCTCGTTATATATATAATGTTATGTTAGAAGGAGCAATTAATATATAAACATAAACCAGAGAGGCACATTTTTATATACATAATTAACAAATTAGCGAGCTATTTCTCAAAATAAAAATGAGCGCGTTATTATTACACTGGTACTTAAAATCTTTGCAAGCACTTGTACGCAATCACCAGGATTTTCCTTGCCTGTGAGTCAAAAACAACCAGGATTTTCTTTGCCAACTTCTGTTAAACATTTACTTTTATAAGTTAATAACACGTGGGATGTTTTTATAATGTATATATAGTCTCTATAAAATATACGATAGTAGTAATAATATAAATATATATAATGTGGTTAAAAAACTACATTGGGCTGCCGATCTTTAAGAAAAAGCCCATAGGCCGGTATGGACCTCAAAAAATAAGTTGAAACCACTGTCACCGGATGTCGTGGGCTATGCATGTTAAAATACAAAACCTAGGCCTAGCTGATACTTGTTTGCCCTCTGGAAAAAAATGATACCAGATCCCCGAGCGAACTGGATTAAAGAGGGGGGCGGCGGCACGACTGAAGAAGCACATCAGGAGCGATTTTTTTCTTCAGTGGATGGCTCTCGATGGCGTTTTTTTACTTGCCACTGCACCATACAACTTGTATATTTAGCCGCCCAGTCTGTGGTGGACCAGCAGCCCATTTGCTGGGCGGGCCAACCTACAGAAACCAGCACTCAATTTTTCATCAAGCCCCAAAAACAATGCAGTACTATCTTTGTTTTGAGGCCGAAAACATTACGGCAGCGGTTGAGTGGGGGAGGGGGCAAGACAGAGCAAAAAGATTAAAAAGAGGATGAGTGGGAGAGGCCGTCGCTACCCTAACAAAGCAGGTGCATTTCTTCTCGGGAAGAAGGTGTGCCGTTGACACCCACACGTCACATACCCCACAGTAGGCATACTAACAAGTTCACACACAAGTACAACAGAAAAGGTAAACATCCGTATCAAACTCAGGTTCACAGGACACGTTCATATTCATAGCCAACATTCACTATCAACAACTCAAAAGATTTATATATACACAAGTTCAGCATGTCTATGGATCCAAATGATTGATAGATCACACAACAATATTCATTGATAATTCACAAAAAGATTCAGATATACACATGTTCAGTATGTTTATGCATCCAAATGATTGAGATCACAACAAATATGATCCATGGATGAACTTTAATTACCTAGGGTACAAACTGGTAAATGGTGTTCAGTCGGAGGTACTTCTTGCTAAAATTAATGCTTGTACGAGTAAACTTTCGAGTACATAAGAGGCAGCACATATAATCTTAACTTTGCTTGTAGGTTTATCCTCGAATAGTGGCCTCATGCCGAGGGAGGTTTGAGCAACTTGGCCACTACTTTCATCCAACTAGTTTACTGGCTCATCTTGGTCCTGTAGCTCGCCAAAATTCTACATTGCAGACTGGTAAATGGTGTTCAGTCGGAGGTACTTCTTGCTAAAATTAATGCTCGTACGAGTAAAATTTCGAGTACATAAGAGGCAGCACAAACAATCTGAACTTTGCTGGTAGGTTTATCCTCAAATAGTGGCCTGGTGCCGAGGGAGGTTTGAGCAACTTGGCCACTACATTCATCCAACTAGTTTACTGGCTCATCTTGGTCCTGTAGCTCACCAAAATTCTACATTCCAGACGAGAAAGGAGGCGGTTGAGAAAATGAACCACCCAAATTTTTTGTGCAGTTCAATTGAAATGGAGCATCCCTGGCGTGCAGACTGATTAAGTGCGAGATGAATATATGCGTCAACAAACTTGCCTATTATTACTCCCTGGCACAAGTTGGGACCAAAGACTGTACTGCGTTTTTCTGGGCTATGCGCCAAGCAATATTTTTGGCGTTCACTCTCCTAATACTTGGAGTTTGACAATTGGTTGATGCCGGTTGATACTCGAATGAATAGAGGAACTTCTTCTTGTCAACATCGATGCTTGTCTGAGTGAACTTTGGAGTACATAGCAGCAGCATAAGTACCTGTCCATCTGATCTTTTTGTGAAGTTCTACTGAAATCACCCAATGTAATGATTTGCCTGCGAGTTCAGGCTCCAAGTTACTCCTTTATGAAATCGGAAAACAGTAGCACAATACCAAATTACCAATACATATGACAAGCACAATAATCAGGATAAAGACCAGTACCAACCTGTGTGAGGTAGCATATCAATTACTATTTCCTTTGACTGGAAGCCGAGATAAGCCAAGCGACTGACAGCAGAGGAAGAATTCAAGCCCAGATTAGCGACTAACAGGAAAGGAAGGAAGCTGTCGAGGCAATGAAACACCCAGAGTTTTTGTGCAGTTCCACCAAAATCGAGCATCCCTGTTGGCACATATATTGAGAGAGTGAGATTACTATAATAGTGGGACTAGTTGATGAAACATACACTAACAAATAGAAGCACCCTCATTATCTTAATAGGTAAAGTTAGCAACATAGTAGTCTTGCTTAAAGAGAGGTATTTGTTTATTTAATCAGTGCCAATTAGCTCAACACTCAAAGCATTGCCATGTATCATAGGTTGCAAAACTTTAACGTGCAAAGATAACGGAGTTTCTCATGACAGTAGCATGATACAAATAGAGATGACATCAAACTCATATGGATGAAGGCCTTAGGCCGGTACATACCTAAGGAAAAAAGCTTATTCATGTAGTCCCATAAGAGATGTTAAAGCACTCACTTGAATCACTCAATAGTGTATATTTTTGTGCACTTCAAATGTATGGTTGAAATCACTCTTGTTTACCAGTGCTGAGATTATATCGAAAGATTACAAAAAACTTCCAGCAGAGTTAAAGCACTGGCTGGGATACAGTTCATTGTATTGTCTTGTGTAGTTCCACTAAAATGTATGATTGGCATAACATGATCCCTGTTTGCACAAGTAGGAACAAGGTGAAACCTTCATTAGCTTGGTGAGAAAGGATAGAAAGACATTAGCATATTACTCTAATAGTAGCATCAAATTCATGATGGACAATACGCAAAACATTGCCTCATTAAACCAATGGCAATAAATTGACATGAAAAACAATAGCACTATTATGTCATGACACTAATAATATTCCCTCCCTGCTCCACCACATGATTCACCTCCATAGACAAACATACACACGTACATGATTCAGCATAAGGTGCTACTAAAGATTTGTTTAACCCTGACAGGAAAATTAGGCAGCAATAAATTAGTGGTACTTAAGTACTCCTACTTAATTAAGTGACCTTGCAGGAGAGACAGCAGAAGTGGAAGGGCTCCGTGGAGGATCGTCTCACATGTAAGGTAGACGTTGCCGGAGCCCTTGAATGGCCTCGACTGAGGCCTCTGACTTCAGCAAGATCACCTTGGCACTGTTTATTCTTCTTCTTGTTCCTCTTCATCCTCTGTTTCTCTTTCTCCTCACCAGTTGGTGAAACCAAGTACATGATTGGCCTTCCATTTATGAATTGGTTTTGTCAGTGAGGGAGTACAAGTGTACTAGTAAACAATAGCATTATTTGCTCATGGGAGTCGCAAAATAGAGATGAACACATGCATTAAATATCATTCTTACCTAAAGGAAGGTTATGGCGCCAATATGGATGATGAGGATTGGAACACATATGTCCCTTTGTGTAGTTCCACCAAAATGAATCAACTATTCCATTCTCACATTCCAGTTAAACAGCACAAAAGTCACTTCTTTTAAGAAGTGTTTTGTGCAGTGCACCAAAAGGTCACAACAGCAATCTGGTGAAATGGAATGGTCCAGCGGTGGCTACAATGGAAACAGTCAAAGTCTCAAACAATTACAAGAAAAAACATTTGGCTAAACTTGTCATGGCTTATAACAGTGGCATGGCTTCATTTTACCAAGGGCATTAGATTAGGAACAGCTAAATATTTGGTATAAGGGCATGTGACAGTGGGTGCACCAGCAGTACGGCACCATGTACCTAAACAGGGGCATAAAGTGGTGATTCAGAGTTTGTTGCCCCGAGAAACAAACATCCAAGAAACATATCTGGGTTGGTCCCATTTTTGTTCACTCTAGCCACCTACTCCTATGTGTGGATAGCAAATCTAGTCCTGGTCATACCACTGTGTACAGCGCTACCCCGATATTTCCCTTTTCGACCAAGAGACAAGTTGGATGACCAGTATGTACTACTTTCACCCCCTTTCCTTCCTGTTTGTACCAAGTACGATGTACATACTAAATTCCCCCACCCCCACTTTATTTCTTGTTTGAACCAAGTACAAGATTCGACTCCATGAAGTAGCTTTACCTCTAACAATAGAAGAAAAAAATAGGTGACGTTGGACCATCCGATCGAGTGGGGCTGAGAGGTAGAAAATGATGCACATGCAGTGACGTAGCGAGCTGAGGAAGTAGAGCTAAGGCGGTTTCGAAGGAAGATATACCTGAAGGTCGTCGGGATGTGGATAGGTGGGCGGTGGGAGGCCGGATCCGCCCACACTAGGGCAACAACGAGGGGGTCGGAGGACCTCCCGCACTGGTGCTCGGCCAGAGATAATGGTGCGGCCAGCAGTGGGTCTCCTCCCTCGCTATCAACGACGGCCTAAACGCTGCCCCTCCTCCCCTTCACCGGCGGAGGTGGATACGTCCGGATCTGTAAACAGCGGTGAGGATAGAAAGACAGTGTTTTTTGAAGGGAGAAAATCAGTGTTACCACCCCTATCTTGTTTAGATCTGGAGAGGATGAGAGTGTGTGAATAGAGCAACCCTAGGAAGCAATCGCGGAGGCTCCGGCCTATATATACGTAGTGGGGTAGTTTTCCTTTTTCACTCCATCAAAACAATCATTTAAAATTGTGTACTACGTGCCAGGTCGCGTTTTTTTAGTCGTTGATTGTTTTTTGAGATAGCTACCCACTTCTTCCAAGTGGTGTTACGGTGTGCCAGGTCGCACTTTGTATTGTTCAAGTCTGGTACAAGTCCCTCCATTAAATGAACAACCACCCCCTCGTAGAAATTGTGAACAAGCCCACGGCAAAAATTATTGGAAACGTGGGTTGCCCCAACATGCATTATTATTTATATTTTCTACTCCCTCCGTTCCTAAATATAAGTCTTTTTTATTAGCCACACCTAAGACAAGAATTTTTTTATTAGCAGTGAACCCCACATGTCATAGACACAAAAAGTGTGGCAAGATTCCCTTAGGCAAGCCAAAGTGTGTCTAACAATTTGAGCAACTCAAGTTAGGCAAGTGTGGGAAAAATAATGTGGCAACATAAGACAAACATAGTCACAATCCAAACAGCCCCGTAATTTTTTGTGACATGCATGAAAATTTGGTTAGTTAAATTTATATTCAAAATTTGGCAAGGTGCATCAAATCAACACATGCAAGTAACAAAAGGGAAGTCACGGCATGCATGCATGTGTTGTACTCCCTCCATTTCCAAATATAAGTCTTTTTAGAGATTGCAACAAGTGACTACATACGAAGCAAAATATGTCTACATACATCCGTATGTTGTAGTCCATTTGAAATGTGTAAAAAGACTTATATCTAGTGCAGTGCTTTGATGTGTCGCGTCAACTCGTACAAGACCGAGAAGTTTGATTACTACAACGCCCTCTCCCTCACGGACTAAGCTCCGGTGCCTTAACTGCACCTACCTTTGGCTGCATGACAGGTGGGCCAACCACATGTTGGGCCCACCTGTCATAGACGCAAAGGCAGGAGCAGTAAGTCAATGATGCTGCGTCCCTCCCTCGCGCATGAGCGTGGTGGCTGGCAGGACTAGTAGGAGCTTTCGCTACACGATATCCCTCCCGCACGAGGTGGACGGACATGTAGCAGTGGATTCAATACTGTAGAAGTAGGAGTAACATCATTGTTCGTCTTCTCGAAGAGGCGAAGAGCCAAGCGCAACCCGAACGTGGCAGTTGCGAACGCTCGCGTGGTGCGGTGCCTTGGAGCACGCATATAGCCAGGCTCTTGCATGAGACAAAATTGCTATTTGAGCCCACTATTGTAGTACTAGTACTTGCTAGTATAGCCCTGTAAACCGAAAAGGAGTATTTGCCTTTCTAGAGATTTCAACAAGTGACTAGACTACACGGCGTGCAGTACTCCCTCCCTTTCAGTTTATAGGGCTCAAATATCAAATCTCATCAACCAAGGCATTTTGCGATTGGAGGAATGTATCTCATACTTTACAAAACTACCCTAATTAAACTCATGCATTAATTACGTAGTTCTCTCATTTTCCTCTCCCCCTCGGCCGCCGTGCACAATATTGAGCACTCCTATATGACTAGCCGCTCTATCTACATGCGGGACATCAAAGCATCCGGGCCCGCGTGCCATCCACCAAATCACAGCGAGGTGCTACAGTCGAAACTCACCGGTCACCCCGATGTGGCCGTCATGACCCGTCATATCACAAAACCCACACCTTTACCAGCAGTGGTAAAGTGGCCTCGAAGTTGGACTAGACTAAGGAACCATCATTTCACTGGAACGCTCGTTGAAGCCCTTTCTCCCCTTTCTTGTAGAAAACCTCACTCCAGGCTTCTCACTTATGCCATTTTTCTTCTATACCGACGAAGGAAAGGTGGGTGAATCAGTGATGCTGCTATATTTTCATTCCAAGAATCTTCTTTTTGCGAAGCACCAACCGATTCTCACAGCCTGTTCTTTTCCCGTTTTCATTGCGATTGTGGTTTCCTTTTGATTGCTTTTTGTTTGTCAGTTCATTGATGGATCCTGGAGCACCAGGCAAAGAGTTGCCGGCAGACAACACACTGGAGACAGCGATATTCAGGAAGCGAGCACCGACCAACGAGTTGACCATGTTGGCAGGCCAACCCATGGAGACGAAGAACTCCAAGAAAAAAGCACTGGCCAAAGAGTTGATGACGTTGGCGGACGAACTCCTCAAAGAAAGTTGGAAGAACAGCAAGGGCCCCACCGTGCCTACCCCAGAAACTCTGAGGGCCACCTATGCGAGGCTCAAGGCCGAGTTTGAGGAGATAGTCGCCATTGAGAAGCAGTATTCCCCTGGCAAGGTGATGGCCCCCATCAAGGACGAGGAGATGGCCCCCGGAGGGATGGGATCCCCCGGTGAGCTGCACAAGGTAAAAAATAATGGCTTATTACCATAGTTGTGGTTTTTATTATTTGCAATGTGCTTGCTAATATGTTAGGGTTGTGCAGGTGCCGGTGGACGTCCTTGATGATTCCGATGTCGCGGCCCGTCTTGTGGACAACGCCCCAGAGATCGTTTTCGATGTCGCGGTCCGTCCTGTTGGCATCGCCCCGGAGATCGATTCCGATGCCGCTGTCCATCCTGCGGACATCGCCCTAGAGATCGATTCCGACGTCGCGGTCAGTCCTGTGGACATCACCCTAGAGATCGATACCCATGCCGCTGTCCGTGCTGTCGTCATTGCCTGAGAGATCGATGACAAGAAATAGTTGGTCGCGCTAATCCTTCACGGTAGTTTGCATTGTCCTGTGTTTAATTACCAGAACGATGCGTGTTATCAAACCATCTTAGGGCTAGTGCACTGTCTTGTGTGGGCGGTACTTGCTACTTTTGTTTGATAGTGAATCATGTGAACCCTCTCCGAGTTATGGAAACCGATGTATCCTCACCAGCTTTTGATGTAATATATGGCATGCTGAGATGTAAATTTGAATTGTTTATCATATCAGCAGGGCTTGTTTGATGATTCTTGGTGTTAGTAGGCTAGCTACTGTGCAAGCCATAGTACTTGCAAAACACTCACCGAAGAGAAACGTTGGGGCTGATGAGCTCGTGGTACGCTTATACTTATCCGTCGTCGATTGGCCAATAGCCCAAGCTCCTAAAATTGTAGGCTTAGTTGACACGGATACATTCAGGCCTCATTTGGTTCATAGGGTAGGAAAATCGTAGCAAAAGTACAAAGACGTACAACAGAAAATCATAGCAGTACAGAGACGTACTCCCTCCGTTCCAAAATAGATGACCTATAGGCGGGCTAGTTTGGCCTAGTGGGTTTTTTTAGGATGGCCTAGTGGGTTTTAGTGATATGACGTGGTACAGTGCCGTCCAGTCATCGCATGTGGTAGCAGTATTGCGAGTACAATAAGTTTTCTTGAAGAAGCGGAATTCAACGAAGTCATGATGGTTCCTTCGTCCGACCAACTTACAGTGGGAAAGGTTGGGCCTGCGATACGACCGGGGTAGACTAGGATAATTTAAAAAAAATAGTATCACTGCTGATTTATATTTATTTTTTTATTTCTAATGAATGCTAGCGTTTCAACTCTTACAACGAAGAGTGCCAAACACGGCACGTGCTGGATGTCCCACACGTCAGCGAAAGGAGTGGGACATGAACAACGTGGTAGAGCCCAGCGCAAAAAAACAGCGTGGTAGAGCGTCTCCACTTCTGGGTCAGAGACCACATGTAGTAGTACTAGTGGTATGAACGATACAAAGTGCAACCTGGGGAGAAAGACACGTCTAGTTGGAAGGTCTCGGGGCATACACGTAAAAAAATATAAAAGCTAATATGTGCCTCCAACTAATATAGTAGTAGTAGAGTACACGCAAGTGAGAGGTCGCATCCGCTCTGGCCGGGCATTAATGCGGCACTGACGCTTCAGGGCGACGCTCACCGTTTCACGCGGGAAGCGAGCGCTGGCAAGGGAGTATAGGTTTTGAACCGTTTCAGGTGTAGTACTAATAGTTTGCAAAACTACTCAATTATTGCACTCAGTTTCCTAAGAAATTGTGGTAAAAAACGTTACTCCATAGCCCGCTTCCCTTCTCCTTCCTCTTCCACCGCCCGCGCACGTCCGCGGGAAGCGACCGGTCAACCCTTATATAGGAGTGCTAGCACAAAAAGATGCATGCATGACCACTAAAATTTCCAAATTAAAGCGCCGCACCGGCGGGAGTATGGCGTATGTTGTTACCTTTGGCCGGCCCATGGCTACAGGGCAACGGCGACCAGAGAAGAGGCGGTGGGAGGGGAATGAATGCAGCTACTGTTTGGGTTCGCCGTCCGGCTTAAATAAATGCGCAGCATCACGTGTACCCGCGGGTGCACCAATGGTAACATACGTGTCTGCTTAAGTGGGCGTCACGTAACTGGTGTGTGTGTGTGTGTGAGATTCTGAGAGACAGAGTGCGTGTGTGCGACTCTACTCTTCGGACATGTACTTAACCTTTTGCATCGGGATTTAAGTATTATGGTATTTACTTTAGCTAGTGATTTACGTGGCCATGTTAACGTGGTTGTGTAAAAAAATGTCACTTCCTGATCGTGATTTGCGTTATATAATTACAGGCAAGATGCTCGTGCATTGCATGAAACATCAATATGCATTTTTTTACAGAACACCTGCTGTGATCAGGAGTAATCCCATGTGTAAAAACTAATGATATTTCGAAAATTTTATCGGAAAACTGGTATCTCAAGAATGTCATCAAAAAATGAAAGATGAGAGATAAGCTAAGGAGGAGTGGAGCGTGGTGGTGACTGGTGGTTAGAATGGACGGAGGCATGGGGATGGATGGCGCCGGCAGGCGGCAGCGGCCACCATGCTAGATTGTTCCATAGACTTTCTTTTTTAATTGCTCAGCAATGAGGTTGTGGGAGATAAGGATGTGGAGAGAGGTGCGGGTATCTTTTGTAAAATTATCATAGTTGCTTTCTATCCGTCAGATATAGACCAGACGGTCTGTATTACAAGATGGCAGGCACACCATCATCGCCAACTCGGTTTTTTATAAGGGTACAAATGATAAGTTTGCTAACTACTAAAGTAAAGTGGAATTTGTCCATGTTATACAAGTAAATTAAGGTGATTGTTTATCATACGTGTAAGGTTGGATGAAGGGTGGTAGGAACAAATGCTCCGCCTAGAGCATGTATGTGTGAGATG
>NC_057802.1:223506958-223510096 GCF_018294505.1 Triticum aestivum
TGTGTGTGTGCGTGTGTGTGTGATGGAGTCTTAGTGTGTGTGTGTTTGTGTGTGTGGGGGTGGGTGCGTGCGTGCGTGCGTGTGTGTGTTTGTGCGTGTGTGTGTCTGGGGGTGTGTGTGTGTGTGTTGCGGGGTCCTCGGTGGCGGATGTAATTTAAGTGTGCATGGCTTCATCATAGAGAGGTGATGTGTATGGCAGAGGCCACCAACGATGGGGTGTGTGACACCCCCGATTCGACCGTACACTAATCATGCACACAAATGTGTACGATCAAGATCAGGGACTCGCGGGAAGATATCACAACACAACTCTACAACATAAATAAGTCATACAAGCATCATAAGACAAGCCAGGGGCCTCGAGGGCTCGAATACAAGCGCTCGATCATAGACGAGTTAGCGGACGCAACAATATCTGAGTACAGACATAAGTTAAACAAGTTTTCCTTAAGAAGGCTAGCACAGGAGTAGCAACGATCAAAAAGGCAAGGCCTCCTGCCTGGGACCTCCTAACTACTCCTCGAAGCCGAACTCCATGTAGAATCATCCTCGGGATCTCTAGCTCCTGGACTACAGCATCTGGTTGTGACAATCAGGTATAGAAAGGGAAAAGAGGGAGAAAAGCAACCGTGAGTACTCATCCAAAGTACTCGCAAGCAAGGAGCTACACTACATATGCATGGGTATATGTGTAAAGGCCATATCAGTGGACTGAACTGCAGAATGCAAAAATAAGAGGGGGATAGCTAATCCTGTCGAAGACTACGCTTCTAGCCACCTCCATCTTGCAGCATGTAGAAGAGAGTAGATGGTAAGTTCACCAAGTAGCATCGCATAGCATAATCCTACCCGGCGATTCCCTCCTCATCGCCCTGTTAGAGAGCTTTCACTGGGTTATATCTGGCACTTGGAAGGGTGTGTTTTATTAAGTATCCAGTTCTAGTTGTCATAAGGTCAAGGAACAACTCTAGGTCGTCCTTTTATCGAGGGACACGGCTATTCGAATAGATAAACTTCCCTGCAGGGGTGCACCACATAACCCAACACGCTCGATCCCATTTGGCCGGACACACTTTTCTGGGTCATGCCCGGCCTCGGAAGATCAACACGTCGCAGCCCCACCTAGGCACAACAGAGAGGTCAGCACGCCGGTCTAAATCCTATGGCGTAGGGGTCTGGGCCCATCGCCCATTGCACACCTGCACATTGCGAACGCGGCCGAAAGCAGACCTAGCCTAGTAGGCGTTCCAGTCCAATCCGGCACGCGCCACTCAGTCGCTGACGTCACGAAGGCTTCGGCTGATACCACGACGTCGAGTGCCCATAACTGTTCCCGCATAGTTGGTTAGTGCGTATAGACCAAATGGCCAGACTCAGATCAAATACCAAGATCTCGTTAAGCGTGTTAAGTGTCCACGAACACCGACTAGGGCCAGGCCCACCTCTCTCCTAGGTGGTCGCAACCTGCCCTGTCGCTCCGCCATAAAGTAACAGTCGGGGGCCGTCAGGAACCCAGGCCCACCTCTACCGGGATGGAGCCACCTGTCCTTTCAGCCCCCTCATCAGAATCACTGGCGGGTACTCAACGAGCCGACCCGACTTTAGTCACCACATGTGTCATGTATATAAAGTATATAGTATATACCCTTGATCACCTCCGGAAGTGATCACGGCCCAGTAGTATAGCATGGCAGACGGACAAGAGTGTAGGGCCACTGATGGAACACTAGCATCCTATACTAAGCAGTAGGATGGCAGGTAAGGGTAACAACTGTAGCAACAATGACAGGCTATGCAACAGAATAGGATTAACCGAAATCGGTAACATGCTACACTACTCTAATGCAAGCAGTATAGAGAAGAATAGGCGATATCTGGTGATCAAGGGGGGGCTTGCCTGGTTGCTCTGGCAAGTAGGAGGGGTCGTCAACTCCGTAGTCGAACTGGGCAGCAGCAGCGTCGGTCTCGTAGTCTACTGGAGAGAAGGGGGGGAGAAACAGTAAATACAATGCAAACATAAGCATGACGACGCGTGACATGACAATGAGCAGTGCTAGGTGTGGCGGACGAACAGGCTGCGTATACGGATTTGTCTCGTCGTTCTGAGCAACTTTCATGTAGAAAGTATTTTCATCCAAGATACAAATTATTTTATATGATTTTCTAAAGATTTAATCATTTTAGGATTTATTTAATCATTTTAAGTCAACATTATCCAGAATAGTAAAAGATGACGTCAGCATGACATCATGCTGACGTCAGCAGTCAACTGTGCAGTTGACTGGGTCAACTACGTGTGGGTCCCGCATGTCATACACTACTTAGTTTAATTAGGGTTTAGATAATTAATTATTGTTTAATTAAATTAACTAATTAATTAGATTAATTTAAACAGGGTTAATTAACTTAATTAATTTATTTAATTAATTAATTAAATTTATTTTTATTATTTGTTTTATTTATAATAATTTTTTTTCCTTTTTTTATTTTTCGTTCTGTGGGCTGGGCCCATATGTCATAGGCCAATAGGGGCCTATCGGGTTCGAGCGCTCGGGTGCGGGTGTCACCCGAGCGGGCGCTGGGCAGCGGGCGCCGTTGCGGGCGAGGTGCCCATCGGGCCGGACCCAAAGCAACGGGGCGGGCGCTCTCCGGCGGGCGGCGACAGGTGCGGCCAACCGGGCGGTGGCCGCGTTGGACAGGGCGCAGGAGGTCGCGGGAGAGCGCGGGGAGCGGCAACAGCGGTGAGCGGGGGGAGGCGGAGAGGGGCAGCGGCAGCGGGCGCTCTCACGGTGACAAACGACGGCGGCAGAGAGCATGCGGGGGGAGGCGTGGCCCCAGGCGGAGCGATGAGCGGCGGGGCCGGGCGCGGTCGGAAGTGAGGTAGCAGGAGGGGAAGGGCGCATAGCCCAGGCGCAACACGGGGAAGGAGGCCGCGGCCCCCGGGGTGGCAGCGGGGCGCTGGGGGCGCGAGCGCGCGCGCATCGACGGGGGCAGGCACGGCCAGGACCTGGGACGCGGCGCGCGGGTGCCGTCTGCGTGTGGACGGTGCGTGCACGGGACGAGGGAGCCGCGGGGGGAGAGGGCGCGGTCACGGCGGAGCGTGTGCGTGACACGGCCGAGAGAGGAGGGAGGGGGTCC
>NC_057802.1:223510668-223544690 GCF_018294505.1 Triticum aestivum
GGCGGCCTCCTCCTCGATCTCAATCCAATCGGGGGGGGAGAGACGGGGATATTTTCGGGGGAGTGGGGGTGTCGGTGGTGAGTGGGGGGCGAGTGCGTGGATAAGCAGGGGGCAGGGTGGGCCGGTGGGTGGCCTGGTTGCTTCGCCCAGTTCGGCCTGTGGTCAGCTGGGCCGAAGCCCAGGGGGTTTCTCTTCCTTTTTTTGGTCTTTTGTTTTTCTCTTTTGTATTTTCTTTTCTTTTTATTTATTTTCTTTTCCATTTTAAATCATTTTAAATTATCTAGGCATTTTATAAAATGTGTTTATTACACCATATTTACTTATGCAAAATATGGCACCTCCCGAACATTTTTGTTGTAAATTTTGAAAAACTTTTATTGTTGACATTAATTTGAATTTGAATTTTGAAACGGTTTGACCTAACGGCAGATTAGCAACAGTAACTGTGGTGACGTGGCACCATTAGCGTGGGATTACTGTAGCTTGATTATCCGGGCGTTACAAAACTCCTCCACTACAAGAAATCTCGTCCCGAGATTTAAGTGGGGAGTAAGGGGGAAAGTTCTGGTTACGATATTCTAACGGATCTTCTCGAAGAAGTTAATCCCTTTCGTTGATGTCTTCAATTCTTTATTCCAATGCATCATGATAAAGTTGTCGTCCTTTCTTCGGGAATTCCATCGTACTTACGAAAGGATAAGGGGCAGCTCAGCTACGACATAATGCTTTTGAGGGAAACAATCTGGGGTTATCCCATGAATGAGCAAAAGATTATGTCTCGAGTTGAACATATAAAATACATCGAGAGTAAGGTACGAAGGTACAATAAGAGGTTCCAAGCGTATAGATAGTTGCTCGAAGACTGAACCAGAATGAGAAAGGGGTTCAGAGTAGCGAGAGTAAGCATTGCGTCTGATACCAGAATTGAGCACTAGGATGGTGGCCCGTGAATTAAATACGAAGCCAAGCGCGAGGAATAAGTTTGGAAACAGGGAGTATAGGAGAGTCAGGTTTCGATCCTGTGGAACAGTGGGTTATGGGCCCACCATGTGGTTAAAAGTAGGAAGGCCGTTGGCATCTTACACGGTCATGATAGCAAGACATGTCAGAGGGTAGCCTGTCAGTTATGTTGGCAACAACGTTGGTACCAAGGGCGAGGGACAAAGAGAACCATTTTCCTGCTCGTTGAACGAAGCGGACCAATAGGCAAGGTTCTCGTCCATCGGTGGTTACCAGAATGTCATCAACAAAAGTATGAGGGTCTTACTGACAGAATTATACACCGAGGTGTTTACATAATCAGGGAATATTAATGCTTAGATCATATAGATCACAAGAAAGGTTAAACCAAACAATGGAAAGGAAAATATGTTTATCAGAGTAAACAGAACAATGGAAAGGAAAATGTGTTTAAGCACATATTTCAGGGATGTATCCTTCCCAAGGACAAGCCAAGCAAGATATCCATGACAGGATATAATGTAGCAAACTCTTTGGGTAAGCGGAGAGAAATTTCAAGACATTACCCATACAGCGGTGTTTGGATAATTGAGCAGGAAACATTTAGCATTGGGCTCCAAATGTTCTTGTTGAAAATTGGAGTATCACAAACATGCTTCGAGATAGCATCGACATGGACTTCAAGCAAAGGTCAGACTTTGGAAACACAAAGGATCGATCAGGAACCGCTTGTAGAATAAGTCTTACAATTTCCTCGTGGAAGAAAGGATAAACTTGCTAATAAGGAAACTATAACCGTAGGTCCTCCGGCCAGGTGTGTTAGGCATGACATCACCTTACCGGGTCATATAGAGACCAATGTTATAACTCTTGGAATTAGGTTTCAACCATCATATCTGAACGAGATTCAGATCTGATTGGGGTCTAGATACTTCAGACTCGGAATGCCTAAGAAGAAAAAGGTGCAACACCAATTGACAACATGACATTGTAAGATTCTCGGGAAACGAACTATGGAAGCAAGTTCTGAGACAAGGGTTCGTCATTAAATCAAGGAGAGGTGAGGAGGTGACTGATTGGCTCAGCGACAATCCATTGAGATTTCCAAAAGATGGATTTCCTCAACTATGTGAACAAGGAGATAACATTTGTTAGATCAAATGGTATAATGATGTATGCTCGAGGAAAACATACACAATTAAACATTGGTTGAAATGTGCACCCGAAATATGGGCTAGGTAGCACGATCAATGTTCGAATGATGATTCAATAAGCAACAGACTTAGAATGAAACTATCGACCATTAACTTCAAAGCAATAAGGTTACTAGAAGTTTTAAATTTACACATCACAGACCATTTGTTGGCATTCCGGTTAGAAACAACACGGACACCAAGAAAAGAACGGTGATGGTAATAAGTATTACTTGTATCAAGAATTCTTAAGGGGTGGTGAAAATTCCCATGACATTCTTGACATAAAAGATGGTAATACTCCAAGGTAAAGAAGAACAAATGCTGGATAGCAAGGATCTCAAGGTATAACACAAAACACGAACAAGTTTTTGTTAAACGGAAGGCAATAAAGTGGTCAAGGATAACACAAATCATCGGGGCAAGGATGGTATTTCTCATCATGAACTCAATTGATATCCTGGAAGAGCTCATAAGGTTGATGATGATCACGACACATTTGTCGAGAGATTTCATGAAGATGTAATCAATCAGCGGCGACATCAAGTCAAAGGAATGATGAAGCAGAAGGTTATTGGAACCATGGGTAGGACACAAACTCGAAATCAAGCTTGTTGTTCAAGGACAAATGGTATGACAAGGAAGATCGACGTAAGATTAGCTCACCGTCGAAATTTTTGCTCCGGGAAGAAGGACCAGGTAGCACAGTTAAAATCGGCACGACAAGGATATAGCCAAGTAGGCTAGGAATGACGTGATCGAGTTCAAACTCGTAAGTAATGAAGGTTACCAAGAGTTGTTTACTCGCGGTGTGGACTCGAGTCAACTATCGGTGTCTTTGAGTGTTTAATAACTCAGGGCCCGTGAAATATTGGAATCAGTGAGAATGTAGCACTTGATGAAGAACTCATAAGAAGTTAAGTAGTTCCTTGGCATTCTCGAGATACCAGAGGGGTAATACTCGATGACAGACCAAAGTAGAGGTTGGACGGGGGTATTGCTCTGCAGAGGACAAGTGCTTAAACTTGCATGAGAAATGGTATTTAAAGGAGAACATGGTCGGAACCACGATTGCAAAAGGATCAATACATAGATACTAGACGATATCATATCAAGGAAATAGTTATTATTACAAGAAGCTTCTATGATAGGATCTACATCGTGTCCATGGGCATGAACACAAAGTTCAAGGTCGACTCCCACTTCTCCAATGCATACCCTTTCATTCACTTCTCGCGTTTGATGAAGTTGCAGTGTTGAAAAAATTTTATCTGCCAAAATACCAGAAGAGTATGACTCATGAAAACTTTTGAGTTCACACATACTATGAAAGGCATAGGTTCAACCCATCGGGGCATCGTGGAAACATATACCACAAGCTTCAGTGGTAAATAACTCAAGCTCGATAGTAGAGCATGGGTGACAAAACGAGAGGATACAATTTACTAAAGGCATTATGTATCAGGGAAAGAACTTCCAAAGTGATTGAATATGAAGGACGTTGTCGGATAAAATCCAACAAGGTTCTGATGGTCCATAAAGGATGTGATGTGAGTATCGGCACAAAACCAGAGGTAGAATCAATGCAAAGTCCTTGGATTATAGAAACAACTAAGTAACTTAGAGCTCAATTGCAAAGGAATTATGATTTACAAAGAGAAGGATCAGAAACAGACGCTCTGATCAAGGATGGATAAGTTCAATAGACATAGGGGCAAAATCGACGACAATTTGATTGACGAGAACTGTTGAGGATATAACCATTAGAGTCACCCGCCCAGGAGGGGCCGGGTTACGTCATAATGATCATCACGTGAAGCCCAGTACCAAGCTTGAGGATGGCGGTTCAGTAATGGGCTTAAGACCCGGAGGCGGCTTAGGGCCCGTAGTGATAAACCGCCATTATGGCAAGACTTGTAGTGTAAGGCAAGAATAGTTAAGAGTCCGAGCCGGACACTGTTATAAGCCGGCAGGGACTCTGAGATCCGCTGGGCGTCAACCTCTCTATATAAAGGGACGACCCGGCGGCGGTTCAGGACAAGCAACATCAGATCGATAGCCAGGCATAGCGGTTAAGCTCCCTGGTCATCGAAACCCTAAGTAACTCCACCTCAACTGGAGTAGGCTTTTACCTTCACCGTAAGGGGCCGAACCAGTATAATCCTCGTGTCCTTTGTCCCGTTTAACCCCTTTAAGCTTCCTAGCTGCGATGGCTCCACGACTAAGTCCTTGCTCGAGGACATCTGCCGTGACAATTCCACGACCGTTGGCGCCAACCGTGGGGCCAGCGCACGGTGGATTTGAGTTCTTGAAGGGCAGCTTCGAAGGGCTCAAGGGATACGCTGTGGGCCGGATGACCAAGAGTCGTCGCGGCAAGCTCTACATCGACGATGCAAGCTGGGGCCCCGACGCCGGCTCAATCGAGTACGGGTATCGGGTCCCCTTCGGCGGAATCCACGTTTTCATTGGCAAGATTGGCGAGCCGGACCTCTGCGCCGACCTCATCGAGACGGCTCAGCGTGCGAGACCCGCCCGGACTCTGCCTGCCTTGAGGCGTGCTTTCGTGGGATGCGTCCATGGAGGACTCTCTGAAGGATCTGGATCTAGCAATGAGACGGCCGCTCGCTCTGATGGCGAGTCGTCCACGGATGAGATCAACTCGTTATACTAGCTTCAAGATGGCAGGCTCAGGGGTTGTTCCGACGGCGACAGTATTTTGGACCCCTTTGAGCCGCCGAGCTGGGTTGGAATCTTCATGGCCGGCGCACAACCTGTTCAAAACTCCGCCACTGGAGCAGGAGGCCCTGTGCACTCGCCGGCTCAGGTGCCGATGGATTTCACAGACAAGATGACAGCCCTGTTAACCGCTACGGTCGCCCCAGCGGATCAAGCTCAACATGATGTGGAGGTGGCATAGCTAAAGTTGGATATAGCAAGAGCCAAGGAAGATCTGGCAGCAGAAGGGATCAGGATGGCTGCAGAACGAGCGGCTCTCGACGCCCAGACTCAGCTGATTCAGGCGCAATCTTTCCGGCTCAAGATGGATCAGAACGCATCCAATGAGATCATGAGAAGGAGGCATCAGAAGGCTCAATCTCGACTCCCTCCGGTTTACGATCCTCGAAACCTCTTCAACACGCCTGGTGCAGGGCCCGGTAACCCGCCGGAGACCATGGCACCCGGGGCTGGAACGCCGATTCAGCCACAAGTGATGGGGCCTCCCCGTATGAACACTACCCCGCCTCAGTATGTGCCGATACCACCGGGTCATTATGCCAACCCGTTGGAAAACATGATCGCCGCAGCGGCGCGACTGGCGGCTCTTCCAATCTAGGGCGACTCTCCAACGGCGGTCGAAACCCGCCGGGTCAGAGAACTTCTTCAGACGGCTCTGGCGCAACAGGAGGCATACTCATATAGCCGGGACAGGATTCATTCAACCCCACGTCCAAACCGGAGCCCAAGTTATAGCAGGCACATGATCTCAGCGACCGGCTCAAGCAACGTCCGGCGCCGTGACTTGCCAGCTGGCCACGGCCCGGCACATAATGAAGCCGTTAACATGGTAGACCATGATAGAGCACGACAAGAGGTGGAGCAGGCGGCTCAGTTCACAGCTTACCAGCCACTCTCGGCTTATCCGACGGCTTCTATCAACGCGGGTATACCTACGAGGACCGGAGGCTTCCCTTGTCTAGTGCCGGCTCTCCGTAATGAACGTTTGCCCAAGGATTTCAAAGGACCTAGGAAGGTACCTAATTACACTGCTGATTTACAACCCGGAGCATGGATCGAGAGCTACGAGATGGCTATGGAGTTACTGGAGGTTAGTGAAGCGGCAATGGCCAAATACTTCACCATGATGTTGGATGGGACTGCCCGCACTTGGTTGAAAGGACTGCCTCCTAACTCCATCGGGTCATGGGCCGAGCTAAAAGCTCGGTTTATCCAGAACTTCAAAGATACATGTAGGCAATCTATGTCCATTGTGGATTTAACTAACTGCAAACAACAAGAGGGCCAGTCTACAACCCATTGGGTTCGCCGGGTCAAAGAGATAATACATTCATCTGATAAGATGGATGCCGGCTCTGCAGTCTTAATGTTGGAGCAGAATTGTCGTTTTGCGCCCCTGAAGATGAAGCTCGGGCGGCTCAAGCGCGATTGCAATGATATGGGTACGCTGATGGCGGCTTTGGTCAAGTACGCCGACTCTGATAGTACCAAGGATCCCGCGTCGGATGATGAAAGGACAGGGAAGGGAAAACTGAATGGCAATGGCAAGGGCCCTCAGCATAACCCGGCGAACCAGGGAAGTAACAAGCGTAAGGCTGATGGCAGTGTGCAGTTTGTGGCCAACGCCAATACGCAGGGTAACAACCACCGACGTAAGGGGAGACCACCTCCCCGAGCCGGCGGGTCAGGCCCGACGCTTGAGCAATTGTTGAATGAGCCCTGTCCAAGGCATGGCTCTAGGGATAAGCCGGCCACTCATCTATGGAAAGACTGCGCAATCATGAAAGCCTTCAAAAATTCAAACGCTTTTAATGGCAACAATGGGCAGGGCGGCGGCTCAGGAGCCAGCGGATTTCATGGCCCGGGCGGCGGCTGAAATTCCAATTCTCAGAATTTTCAAGGGGGCTTTAATCAGCAGTCTGGCCAGGGTAACCAGCAGCAGCAGCGAGGGGGATACCAGACCAATCCAAAGCAGCTTAATGGTGGGCAGTATCATGTGTTTACTACCAGTCTGTCCAAGCGAGACCAGAAGCTTCATAAGAGGGCTGTAAATGCTGTTGAGCCAGCGGTTCCCCGTTATTTGAGATGGTCTGAACAGCCTATTGTGTGGAGTAGGGAGGATCACCCTCCCCGGGTTGATAATCCGGGTCACCTAGCCTTGGTGGTGGCTCCTCAGGTTGGAGGGTACAAATTCACTAAAGTGCTCATGGACGGAGGCAGCAGTATCAACATCCTCTATTATGAGACCTTCTGTCGTATGGGACTAACTGATAAAAACCTCAGCAAGTCCAACACTGTTTTCCATGGGGTGGTGCCTGGTAAGTCGGCGTACCCAGTCGGTAAGATCGAGCTGGAAGTAGCCTTTGGAGATGAGTACAACTACATAGCGGAAAAACTGACGTTTGAGGTGGTTAAAATAAGAAGCCCGTACCATGCTCTATTTGGGTGGCCGGCTTACGCCAAGTTCATGGCACGGCCGTGTTACGTGTATTTGCAGCTCAAGATGTCAGGTCACAATGGGACCATTACGGTTCATGCCAGCCGAAAGATAGCCTTGGAATGTGAGGAAGGTGACGCTGCTTATGCTGAGTCTGTTTGTGCGACAGAGGAATTGAAGTTTTACAAGGATAGTGTTGACCCGGCAGATATGACGTCTTTGAAAAAGCCAACCACGGAGCTTGAGCCGGCAATGAAATTTAAGTCAGCGGATGAGACTAAACTTGTTGGTTTTGTTCCAGGTGACTCATCTCAGCAGTTCAGCATCAGTGCCAATCTGGATCCAAAATAGGAAGGCGCGCTCATCGAGTTCATCCGTGAGAACAGGGACATCTTTGCACGGAAACCTTCTGACATGCCGGGTGTACCTAGAGAACTCGCTGAGCACGCCCTTAATATTGATCCGAAATTTAAGCCGGTCAGACAATTCCTCCGGCGGTTTAATGAGGAGAGGCGGAAAGCCATTGGTGAGGAGTTAGCCCGGCTCTTGGCGGCCGGGTTTATTGTTGAAGTTTTTCATCCAGAATGGTTAGCTAACCCGGTGCTCGTGCTCAAGAAGAACGGCACCTGGCGGATGTGTGTGGACTATACGGATTTAAACAAAGCTTTGTCCGGCTGATCCTTTTGCTCTCCCCCGTATTGATCAAATTATTGTCACGACCGGTTTTTCAATAATATAATTATTGAGAGACCAATCCCCTTTACGGACCAGTAAGGAAGAATTCCTTCTCACTGGTAGACAATATCATGGTCACAGAAGAAAAATACCAGGAGTACTGAATAGAATACAAAGTTGAGCGGAAACTGCCCAACAATTTATTACATGCACGCCGATAAAACAAGACGGCGGATAGGGTGGCATAACTACTAACTCACGATAATAACAGTGGTGGAAATATCACCGCGAAGCAAGTGATATGATTCCTGAAGACTACAGCTCTTCGAGCGTCGGAGTGAGGCTCGAGGAGACTTATTGCGGGTGGCGGAAGCGTATATAATACAAGTGACCAATATCCGGGATCGCGCAGGACTGACTGGGACTCCTCTAGGCCTCGGACGCGCTATCAAACTCTTCATCCAAGAGATCGCCTTCATCAACATCTGGCCAAATCAACAAGCCAGGTGAGTACTATGAAAGTACTCGCAAGACAGTTCGGACATAAGATATAACAAATGTAAACATGAAGCATATGAACAAGTTAACCAGTGCGTTCAGACATAGAGATAATAAATACTGGGTGCCAAGCGAGGGTCTGAATGACACCTCGAGCGGAAACTGCAGAATAGTAGTACTGGTGCCAAACGAGTGTCTGAATGACTCCTCGAGAGGAAAATGCAAGAATAATAATACTTGTGCCAAACGAGGGTCTGAATGACTCCTCGAGAGGAAACTGCAGAATAATAATACTGGTGCCAAACGAGTGTCTGAATGACTCCTCGAGAGGAAACTGCAAGAATAATAATACTTGTGCCAAACGAGGGTCTGAATGACTCCTCGAGAGGAAACTGCAGAATAATAATACTGGTGCCAAAAGAGTGTCTGAATGACTCCTCGAGAGGAAACTGCAAGAATAATAATAATGCCACAGTCGGACGTCTGAGCGACATCACATAAAGGGCTTATAACAGAAAATAAAAGACGAACATGCCACAGTCGGACGTCTGAGCGACATCACATAAAGGGCTTATATTGTAGCTCAAAAATTCATTAGCTCGAGAGTATAAATTATCCCAAGTACGAGACAAATATAAGGTTAGTCCATCCACAGAAATAATAATTAAACTGGGTTTACCACTTGAGTTTGTTCACCGGGGAGAAGTTTTCCACGCAGATAGATATGGGTATACTGATTTCACTACATGATCATGGATACGATGACTTGGAAGAATTTTGACTCTGCAGAGTTTGTACTTAACCACAGCCAACGGATTTCAGTAGTCACGGGGACTAGTTCCGTTTACGGTGTTTTGGAGGAAACACGTCTAACCAGTACACACCCATTCAACAATTCCGAAGCCAGGGATCACCCTCGGCAACGTTCAAGAAAAACCTTGAGACGGGGAGGCTACAACCTCGCGTAGCATGGGATCAAATTTCTATACGCGCGCTCTAAGGGGGTGCCCCCCTCTCGGTCCCAACCGGAAACACCCATGCCCCCTGACCGGATGACTGGCTTTAATCCTGGGCCAAGGTAAAATCATCCCGGCCCCTCTGTTTGGTGTGTACACGAAAAGAGGTTACCAACTTACTAAACCGCATCCTGGCAAATGAAACATGTGGCAGCACGGAGGGGAAAAGAACGATAACGTGACTCCGTCCACGTTAATGTCGGAATTTGTCGGATGACGCAAGGCTGGCATGCTACAACAGTACCACCTTGCTGCCCTTCATGTCACCACATGATTTGGCCATCTCTCACCAGAGATCATCGCGACTTCGGAAAAATGCGGGTAGTTGCCTCACAAGCAACGGGGAACTCACCGATACTCATATGCCACGCACAAACTTTCACGCAAACATGCAAAACACCTGTCATATCAAAGGTTCAAACATGCTTGCCTGGTTCGGAGAAGTCGGAGTCTAGCTCGGCGAAGTTCGCGGCTCCGTCACCTCTTCCGGAACCTACGGCATAACGAAAACGGGTACTAATGTGCAAACCAACGTGTGCACAGAAACTTTTCCAAAAATTTTCCAAATAAATCTCATAAAAAACTAGACAAAATTTTAAGACTGTCAGAAAAAGAATCACTCAGAAATCCCTTTTTATTAAAAAGTTATAAAGGTTTCTGTCCAGGGACCTATCTGTAATGAAACAGAAAAGTTCCAGGGTTTTAACTGAGAAAACAGAAAACGGTTCGATTGGAAATGCGCAAGCTCAAGAGGGAAAGCGTATTTGCCCGAAGGCGCCAACAGAAAACGGTTCGCGAGTGGAAACAGAAGAGAGGCTGACAGGGGGGGTCCACATGTCAGGTTTAAAAAGCTCGCCGGCGCCCGAAGACTGCGGTGGACGACGACGTCGAACCACGGTGAGTTAGGAGGATCGGAGGGTACCAAGAGCTTCAGTGTGTTCTTCCGCGTCGGTGGGTGGTGGACTCGACCAACGGGGAGCACCACGTCGACGGCGACACTTTCTCCGGCGGACAGCGGCTCGGGTGATGGTGGAGAACTCCGGGTGGAGGGCTGCAAACTTCGAATTGAAGAGCGGGTCAGAAGGAGGGATGCATAGTGAAGCTACTGGCAAGGGATGGGAGGCAGAGGCGCACGCACGGGAGCGAATCGAGCTGGATCCAGTGGCGGGTCGCGGTGGCCGGAGTCGAGGAAGGAGACCTCCTCGGGGCTCTTCCAGTGGCTGGGCGTGCTCTAGGTGGAGTGCAGGGATGGTGTGGGTTCGAGTTGAAGCTCGGGGCCTCTATTTATAGGCAGATCGACGGGGTGGCCGTGAATGGAGAATCTCCGGCGAGCGATTACGGTGATGCAGTGGATTGGTAGGAGGTTTGAGTGGCCAGGCAGCATCAGTGGAGGTTACTGGTGTCGTTCCTCCGCTAATCCCGGCTGGTCTTGGCGTAACGGCGCCGGTCCACGGTGGGGTGGCCGCACGGGCACGTCGGCGGCAGAGAGCGCACTCTGCGCCCTGCGGTTCACGACGAGAGTGGCAGCGTGTTCGGGGGAGTGGAAGGCCATGCGGCGCGCTCCGGTGGCTTGGGCGGCGCTGGGTGGCGCCGTCGGCGCTGCGCCTCTCTCTGGCGGCCGCAAAGCCGCCGCTGGTGTCGGTCACGGGGCGGCGCACCTTCTGCTGCTCGTCACCGACGTCCGCAAGGTGCCAGGCGTTCGTGCGGAGCAGGAACAAGGAGGAGGGGACGAGGAGCAAGGTGCCAACGCGGCACTGTCGAGATCGACAACATGTTCTGAAGAAAAGGACAGTAGGGCGCTGAACTGAATTTCTGAATCTCTGAATTTGACATTGACATAGCACTGCAGGTGTTCGACAGAATGATTAGGCAAGCAGAAAAATTTTTCTTGGGCTGGTACTTGGTGAGGTGACCACTCAATGCACCCAGAGGCTGCCTGATTTTACTTGGAATTTTTGGAAAAGGATTTGAATGAATTTCACCAAATTTGACAAATCTGGTCCAAACTTGCAGCAAGTGTAGTTTGAAAATTTTGAACTGAAGGCCAGTGGATCTTCATGGATCTTGGTTGAGGGTTCAAAGGACTAGGGAGGGGAATTGGTTTGGGGGCACAAATCCAAACATAAAGTGGGGTTCCTTTGTAAATCACCAATGGCTAGAATAGAAGACAGAAATTTGTTTGAATAAGTTTTGAATGGAAAGAATTATATGGAGAGGTACAACTTGCTGGAGTTGATGCAAAACTTGATCCAAAGATGAGGAAAGGTTTAGGAGAGTGGATTTGCACTAAGGCCATGGCAAGAAAGAAATGTTGAAAGTGGCAAAGGATTATTCCAAAAGCCATAGTGCATTTTCAAGGAGATTTTCAAAAGCCATTTTTCTCAAGTGAAAAGCATTTTGTCTTGAGTTAAAACAAAAAGGCAAGGACCTCCAAGACCAAAAGCAAGTCTCGGGTGAATCCAAATAAAACTCTTGTCATGAGAAAAATATTTGAAAGGGACAGTTCTTTTGAAAAAAAAATTAAATCACCTCCCTCAAGACAAATAAAATCTTTTGAAAAATCCAAATAAAAATTTGGGTGTCACAACACCTACCCCCTTAGGAAAAATCTCATCCTCGAGATTTCTGCCGATCCTCAAATAGATATGAATATTCTGCCCGGAGAAAATCTTCCCTTTCCCATGTGGCTTCATCCTCAGTGTGGTTGCTCCACTGAACTCTGAAAAACTTTGTCGTTTTCTGACGGGTCCTCCGTTCAGATTCTTCTAAAATCTTTACTGGCCTCTCTCTGTAGGTGAGGTCTGGTTGCACATCAATGCTTTCATGAGGTACATGCTTCTCCAGGTTACTCACACATTTTCTCAATTGTGAGACGTGGAATACGTCATGGACGTCTGACAGCTCCTTGGGCAAGTCTAGTTGGAAGGCTACCGTGCCTCTTCGTGCTTTTACACAAAATGGTCCAATAAATCTTGGGGCTAGCTTCCCCTTAATTTTGAACCGTTGTAGACCCCTCATAGGAGATACTCGGAGGTATACGGAATCACCGGGTTCAAAGCTGACCTCACGATGTTTCTGATCATAGTAGCTCTTTTGTCGGCTCTGCGCTGTCTTCAGTCTGTCCCTGATCTGCTTAACTTTCTCCTCGGCCTCTTTAAGCATGTCTGGGCCGAAGATACGGCTGTCACCTGTTTCTGACCAATTCAGTGGGGTACGACACCTCCGTCCGTACAATGCTTCAAAGGGTGCCATTTGCAAGCTGGCTTGGTAACTGTTGTTGTAAGCAAACTCGGCATACGGCAAACTCTCTTCCCAACTGGATCCATAGGTGAGCACACAGGCTCTCAGCATATCCTCTAGGATTTGGTTTACACGTTCCGTTTGTCCATCAGTCTGAGGGTGGTATGCTGTAATGAAAGCTAGTTGCGTGCCCAAAGCTTGTTGTAGGTGATCCCAAAATTTGGAGACGAATTGTGTACCTCGGTCGGATATTATAGTCTTTGGGACTCCATGCAAACAAACTATACGGGAGAGATAAAGTTTGGCCAGTCTTTGCGTGCAGTAGGTAGTCTTCACGGGAATGAAATGAGCAACTTTGGTTAGTCGGTCTGTGATGACCCATATGGCATCATTTCCGCGTTGTGATCGCGGTAATCCGACAATGAAATCCATTCCTATTTCATCCCATTTCCACTCCGGTATCCTGTTTGGCTGGAGTAGCCCTGCTGGCTTTTGATGCTCGGCCTTGATGCGTTGACAAGAATCGCAACAAGCAATAAATGTGGCTATATCTCTTTTCATACCGTGCCACCAAAATCTTTCCTGAATGTCCATGTACATTTTGGTTCCTCCAGGATGGATCGAGTATGGAGCGGCGTGGCTTTCGGTCAAGATTTGTTGCTTGAGTTCCTCAATGTTAGGTACGCAAAGTCTGTCTCCGTACCATAAGGTTCCTTCACTGTCTGTGATGAACTCTGAAGCCTTACCAAGGTCCACTTTCTTCTTTATACCTTCGATGCTGGGATGTCCCTGTTGAGCTTTCTTAATTTGTTCCACCAGGGTGGGTTGTATCTCTAGATTTGATACGGTGCCCTCAGAGACTAACATCATGTTAAGCCTAGCGAACTCTTGTTGAAACTCAGGCCTCAAGTTTTGCGGACCCTCATTGTCCGGGCTGGGGTTTCGACTAAGGGCATCGGACACTACATTTGCCTTTCCTGGATGGTAGTGAATACCGACATCATAGTCCTTGACCGGTTCCAACCAGCGTCGTTGGCGCAAATTTAGCTCTGGCTGTGTGAAAATATAGTTGAGGCTCTTATGGTCCGTATATATTTCACAGCGATTTCCCAACAGAAAGTGCCTCCACTCCTTGAGTGTATGTATAACTGCTGCTAGCTCCAAGTCATGTGTTGGGTAATTTTCCTCATGTTTTCGCAGCTGCCTGGAGGCATATGCGACAACTTTGCCATCCTACATTAGTACACATCCGAGACCTTTTCGGGATGCGTCACAATACACTTCAAAACTCTTGTGAATGTCTGGCACAGTTAATACCGGTGCGGTTGTCAGCTTCTTCTTTAGTTCTTGGAAGCTCTGCTCGCATGCTTCCGTCCATACAAATTTCTTGTCCTTCTTGAGCAACTGTGTTATAGGTTTTGCCACAGTGGAGAATCCTTCAATAAATCTTCTGTAATATCCGGCCATTCCTAGGAAACTCCGCACATCTGTAACGTTGGCGGGCGGCTTCCAGTCAAGTATGGCTTTGACCTTTTCTGGGTCTACGGCCACGCCTTCTTGGTTCAATATATGGCCTAAGAAACCAACTTGTCTTAGCCAAAATTCGCACTTGCTAAATTTGGCGTACAACTGATGTTTCCTTAGTTCTCCCAAAACAATAAGGAGGTGCTCAGCATGCTCTTCTGGTGTCCTTGAGTAAACCAGAATATCGTCAATGAATACCACAACAAATTTGTCCATGAATTTCATAAACACTTTGTTCATGAGGTGGACGAAATATGCGGGGGCGTTCGTTAGTCCAAAAGGCATCACTGTAAACTCGTATAATCCGTATCTGGAAGTGAATGTTGTCTTGGGGATATCTTCTGTCCGTACCTTCAGTTGATGATATCCCGATCTCAAATCAATTTTTGAGAATACCTTGGCTTGTGCGAGCTGGTCAAACAAATCATTTATCCGTGGCATCGGATATTTGTTTTTGATGGCGACCATATTGAGGGCTCGATAGTCTATACACAGTCTCAGTGTCCCATCCTTTTTCTTGGCAAACAACACTAGCGAACCCCAAGGTGAGAAGTGGCCCGAATAAATCCTTTGTCCAATAATTCCTTTATCTGCTTCTTCAACTCCACCAATTCTGAGGGTGCCATTCTATAAGGCTTCTTATAGATGGGAGCGGTGCCAGGTGCTAGTTCGATGCTGAATTCTATTTCTCGGTCTGGTGGCATGCCTGGCAGTTCTTCAGGGAACACATCAGGAAACTCGCATACCACTAGAACTTTTCTCAGTTCTGCAATGTCCATCTTGTTCAGTTTTGGTTGCTGTGATCGTGGCCTTTCTTGAGGGGAAACCCTTATTGTCTTGCCATGATGGTGGGTGAAAATCACGGTCCGATTGAAACAGTCAATGAATCCTTTGTTGGTGGTCAACTAGTCCATCCCTAAAATGACATCCAGTCCTTTACTCTCCAACACGATGAGATTTGCTAGGAATTGTAGTCCTTTGAACTCAATGACCACTCCTTGGCAGTAACCCTGAGCGATTTTTTTATTTCTGGGGGACTTGATGATCATAGATTTTTCCACAGGAAGTATCGGAAAACCATGTTGTAAAACAAAACTCTTCGAAACGAACGAATGGGAAGCTCCAGAATCAAACAAAACCGTGGCAGGTACTGTGTTGACAGGGAACGTACCGAGCACGATGTCCGGGGCATTCTGCGCTTCTTCCCTGGTCACATGGTTCAGGTGACCCTTCCTGTGGTTGTTGTTGGGATTAAAATTGTTGCGCTTGGGGGCTGGATTGTTTCCACCATTGTTTGGCTTGGGGGCCGAGTTTCTTGGCTTTGGGCACTGTTTAGCATAGTGCCCTTCTTGACCACAAGCATAGCAGGTGACCCCTGGACGGTACGTGTACTCTTTGTCCCTGGCATGAAACTGTCCGACGGGCCTTGGATCAGTAGTCGTGGATCTCCTTGTTTCTGTCCTTGGAACCTCAGTCTTGCTTCGGTTGTTGCGAGCAAGAGTCATCTTGTCCCTCTTTCGCTTACGGATATCTTCCAGACTACGGCGCTCATTCTCCAAGGTAATGGCCTTGTCCACCAGAGTTTTAAAGTCCGGAAAGGTGTGTACAATCAGTTGGCATCTTAGTGCTGGTGCCAGGCCGTCTAGGAATTTTTCCATCTTCTTGTTTTCTGTCATATGCTCGTCGTAGGCATAACGAGACAGCTGGGTAAATTGACCATTGTATTCTGTCACTGACATGCCTCTCTGCTTCAGGTCATCAAACTCTCTCTTCTTGATTTTTATGATGCTCCTGGGGATGTGTGCCCCACGGAAGCCTTCCTTGAACTCTTCCCAGGTGATGTTGTGTTCACTGGGATGCATGTGTAGGAAGTTTTCCCACCATGCTGCAGCTGCTCCAGTAAGGTAGTGTGGTGCATAAAGCACCTTCTCATGATCTGAACACTGAGCAATAATCAGTTTCCTTTCAATGTCACGAAGCCAATCATCGGCTTCCAGTGGCCTATCGGTGTGAGAAAAAGTTGAGGGGCGAGTCTTCTGTAACTCAGATAACTTGGAATGTGGTTGATAGGGCTCACGGTGGTTTCCCATATTGATGACATGATTCATCATCTCTTGGTGCTGTTGCTGGCTTTGCTCGAAGAGACGGCATACTTGAGACAGGGCTGCTTCGCTGTCTTGTTGACTGGACTGACCCTGAGTGAATTTGTAGCTAGTCTGTGTCCCATAAACCTCTTCTGGCTGATTGGGCATGGAGCGAGTCCACGGACAAGACATTTTTCTAGTCTGGGGTATTATTTTGCAAAACCCATGAGAAAAAATGTGTAGCACAAGGAAAACTTTGCAAAGGCAACAATTTAAAATACCTCAAGGTTTTCAAGGAAAACATACGCGGTTTTGCATGGAGAAAAGACTGCTTAACACAAATCTTACATGCGAAAAACAAACACATGATACAGCACTCAGGATGTGCGTACACATTCCTGACATGTTATTTAGACTAGCGTACTCCTCCGGAGGGCAGCAAACACACCAATACAAACTAGCGTACAGAGGAAACACATCATAAAAGCAGACATAACGCGCGGCTACTCGGCGCTCTCAGTCGGAGATGGTGAAGATTTCCTTCCCCTTGCCAATGGCAAGGCTCAGCGGTCCAGGAGAATCAACCTCCACCTCCTCTCTAGCTGGCTCCTGGCGCGTAACGCTGCGCTGCGGTGACGGTGCGGGAGTGACGGGTGGCAGAGCGGGTGCGGCGGGTGGTGCGGCTCTGACTGGAGTAGGAGCGATGACTCGGTCGAACTCCTCAGTGGTAGGCAGACGGCGAGAAGTGGCCAAAACGGCTGGTGCATAAGAGGCTGAAGACGAGACGAAGGTGAGAGGCGGTGCCGTGTGGAGAAGCTCCTTCCTGCTGGCAGGACCGCCCCGGACTAAGTCCATGCGGGCAGCCACAAGATCGTCTATGAGATTGTCGAAAGACTCCTCCAGAGCCTTGAGATACTCCACAACCATCTCGATGGCTTCATCTCGCTCTCCCCGATGGCAGGCGAATGCATAGTGACTGGTGTATGGCACATGGCATGGGAGGTAGCGGTAGCGACGAGTCTTCATCATAGGAAGGATGTCCCGAAGACGAGCTATCGCCTCACGGGCAGCCATCTGCATGGCATGCCTCTCCGTAGGCATGGCCCTTCCCACAAAACGGAAGTGGAGAGCTGCAGAACGTCCTCCCTTGAATTGCACCACAGCTTGGTGCATAGACACGTCGTCGCTGAGCTTGTGCTGATAGAGCGTGAACTCCGGGCGGGCTGCTGGCCCGATCGCGAGCTTGGTGATGGAGACGAGGAGCTTGACAAACCCCTCGGGCACGTTCGTGAACACTCGATTCTCACAGCTGCTGCCAGCCATCTACAAAAGTAGGCAAAAATTCTGAGTAGTCATTTCATAAATTTATGATGACCAACAGAAAATAGCTACAATTGGAAAATGCTGAAAAAGCACAAAAGACGCTAATAACCGATTAGCGATCGCACCTAGTGGCTTCCTACAGTCAGCCTGGCTCTGATACCAAGCTTGTCGCGACCGATTTTTCAATAATATAATTATTTAGAGACTAATCCCCTTTACAGACCAGTAAGGAAGAATTCCTTCTCACTGGTAGACAATATCATGGTCACAGAAGAAAAATACAAGGAGTACTGAATAGAATACAAAGTTGAGCAGAAACTGCCCAACAATTTATTACATGCACGCCGATAAAACAAGATGGCGGATAGGGTGGCATAACTACTAACTCACGATAATAACGGTGGTGGAAATATCACCGCGAAGCAAGTGATATGACTCCTGAAGACTACAGCTCTTCGAGCGTCGGAGTGAGGCTCGAGGAGACTTATTGCGGATGGCGGAAGCGTATATAATACAAGTGACCAATATCCGGAATCGCGCAGGACTGACTAGGACTCCTCTAGGCGTCGGACGCGCTATCAAACTCTTCATCCAAGAGATCGCCTTCGTCAACATCTGGCCAAATCAACAAGCCAGGTGAGTACTATGAAAGTACTCGCAAGACAGTTCGGACATAAGATATAACAAATGTAAACATGAAGCATATGAACAAGTTAACCAGTGCGTTCAGACATAGAGATAATAAATATTGGGTGCCAAGCGAGGGTCTGAATGACTCCTCGAGCGGAAACTGCAGAATAGTAGTACTGGTACCAAACGAGTGTCTGAATGACTCCTCGAGAGGAAAATGCAAGAATAATAATACTTGTGCCAAACGAGGGTCTGAATGACTCCTCGAGAGGAAACTGCAGAATAATAATACTGGTGCCAAACGAGTGTCTGAATGACTCCTCGAGAGGAAAATGCAAGAATAATAATACTTGTGCCAAACGAGGGTCTGAATGACTCCTCGAGAGGAAACTGCAGAATAATAATACTGGTTCCAAACGAGTGTCTGAATGACTCCTCGAGAGGAAACTGCAAGAATAATAATAATGCCACAGTCGGACGTCCGAGCGACATCACATAAAGGGCTTATAACAGAAAATAAAAGACGAACATGCCACAGTCGGACGTCTGAGCGACATCACATAAAGGGCTTATATTGTAGCTCAAAAATTCATTAGCTCGAGAGTATAAATTATCACAAGTACGAGACAAATATAAGGTTACTCCGTCCACAGAAATAATAATTAAACTGGGTTTACCACTTGAGTTTGTTCACCGGGGACAAGTTTTCCACGCAGATAGATATGGGTATACTGATTTCACTACGTGATCATGGATACGATGACTTGGAAGAATTTTGACTCTGCAGAGTTTGTACTTAACCACAGCCAACGGATTTCAGTAGTCACGGGGACTAGTTCCGTTTACGGTGTTTTGGAAGAAACACGTCTAACCAGTACACACCCATTCAACAATTCCGAAGCCAGGGATCACCCTCGGCAACGTTCAAGAAAAACCATGAGACGGGGAGGCTACAACCTCGCGTAGCATGGGATCAAATTTCTATACGCGTGCTCTAAGGGGGTGCCCCCCCTCTCGGTCCCAACCGGAAACACCCATGCCCCCTGACCGGATGACTGGCTTTAATCCTGGGACAAGGTACCATCATCCCGGCCCCTCTGTTTGGTGTGTACACAGAAAGAGGTTACCAACTTACTAAACCGCATCCTGGCAAATGAAACATGTGGCAGCACGGAGGGGAAAAGAACGATAACGTGACTCCGTCCACGTTAACGTCGGAATTTGTCGGATGACGCAAGGCTGGCATGCTACAACAGTACCACCTTGCTGCCCTTCATGTCACCACATGATTTGGCCATCTCTCACCAGAGATCATCGCGACTTCGGAAAAATGCGGGTAGTTGCCTCACAAGCAACGGGGAACTCACCGATACTCATATGCCACGCACAAACTTTCATGCAAACATGCAAAACACCTGTCATATCAAAGGTTCAAACATGCTTGCCTGGTTCGGAGAAGTCGGAGTCTAGCTCGGCGAAGTTCGCGGCTCCGTCACCTCTTCCGGAACCTACGGCATAACGAAAACGGGTACTAATGTGAAAACCAACGTGTGCACATAAACTTTTCCAAAAATTGTCCAAATAAATCTCATAAAAAACTAGACAAAATTTTAAGACTGTCAGAAAAAGAATCACTCAGAAATCCCTTTTTATTAAAAAGTTACAAAGGTTTCTGTCCAGGGACCTATCTGTAATGAAACAGAAAAGTTCCAGGGTTTTAACTGAGAAAACAGAAAACGGTTTGATTGGAAATGCGCAAGCTCAAGAGGGAAAGCGTATTTGCCCGAAGGCGCCAACAGAAAACGGTTCGCGAGTGGAAACAGAAGAGAGGCTGACAGGGGGGGTCCACATGTCTGGTTTAAAAAGCTCACCGGCGCCCGAAGACTGCGGTGGACGCCGACGTCGAACCACGGTGAGTTAGGAGGATCGGAGGGTACCAAGAGCTTCAGTGTGTTCTTCCACGTCAGTGGGTGGCGGACTCGACCAACGGGGAGCACCACGTCGACGGCGACACTTTCTCCGGCGGACAGCGGCTCGGGTGATGGTGGAGAACTCCGGGTGGAGGGCTGCAAACTTCGAATTAAAGCGCGGGTCAGAAGGAGGGATGCATAGTGAAGCTACTGGCAAGGGATGGGAGGTAGAGGCGCACGCATGGGAGCGAATCGAGCTGGATCCCGTGGCGGGTCGCGGCGGCCGGAGTCGAGGAAGGAGACCTCCTCGGGGCTCTTCCAGTGGCTGGGCGTGCTCTAGGTGGAGTGCAGGGATGGTGTGGGTTCGAGTTGAAGCTCGGGGCCTCTATTTATAGGCAGATCGACGGGGTGGCCGTGACCGGAGAATCTCCGGCGAGCGATTACGGCGATGCAGTGGACTGGCAGGAGGTTTGAGTGGCCAGGCAGCATCAGTGGAGGTTACTGGTGTCGTTCCTCCGCTAATCCCGGCTGGTCTTGGCGTAACGGCGCCGGTCCACGGTGGGGTGGCCGCACGGGCACGTCGGCGGCAGAGAGCGCGCTCCGCGCCCTGCGATTCACGACGAGAGTGGCAGCGCGTTCGGGGGAGTGGAAGGCCACGCGGCGCGCTCCGGTGGCTTGGGCGGCGCTGGGTGGCGCCGTCGGCGCTGCGCCTCTCTCTGGCGGCCGCAAAGCCGCCGCTGGTGTCGGTCACGGGGCGGCGCACCTTCTGCTGCTTGTCGCCGACGTCCGCAAGGTGCCAGGCGTTCGTGCGGAGCAGGAACAAGGAGGAGGGGACGAGGAGCAAGGTGCCAACGCGGCACTATCGAGATCGACAACATGTTCTGAAGAAAACGACAGTAGGGCGCTGAACTGAATTTCTGAATCTCTGAATTTGACATTGACATAGCATTGCAGGTGTTCGACAGAATGAATAGGCAAGCAGAATTTTTTTTCTGGAGCTGGTACTTGGTGAGGTGACCACTCAATGCACCCAGAGGCTGCCTGATTTTACTTGGAATTTTTGGAAAAGGATTTGAATGAATTTCACCAAATTTGACAAATCTGGTCCAAACTTGCAGCAAGTGTAGTTTGAAAATTTTGAACTGAAGGCCAGTGGATCTTCATCGATCTTGGTTGAGGGTTCAATGGACTAGGGAGGGGAATTGGTTTGGGGGCACCAAACCAAACAGAAAGTGGGGTTCCTTTGTAAATCACCAATGGCTAGAATAGAAGACCGAAATTTGTTTGAATAAGTTTTGAATGGAAAGAATTATATGGAGAGGTACAACTTGCTGGAGTTGATGCAAAACATGATCCAAAGATGAGGGAAGGTTTAGGAGAGTGGATTTGCACTAAGGCCATGGCAAGAAAGAAATGTTGAAAGTGGCAAAGGATTATTCCAAAAGCCATAGTGCATTTTCAAGGAGATTTTCAAAAGCCATTTTTCTCAAGTGAAAAGCATTTTGTCTTGAGTTAAAACAAAAAGGCAAGGACCTCCAAGACCAAAAGCAAGTCTTGGGTGAATCCAAATAAAACTCTTGTCATGAGAAAAATATTTGAAAGGGAGAGTTCTTTTAAAAAAATTAAATCACCTCCCTCAAGTCAAATAAAATCTTTTGAAAAATCCAAATAAAAATTTGGGTGTCACAATTATTGATGCTACGGCGGGTTGTGAGTGTTTAAGCTTTTTGGATGCTTACTCTGGATACCATCAGAGCAAAATGGCAGTTAAGGACCAGGAGAAGACGTCATTCATCACTCCCTTTGGAACCTTCTGTTATGTGTCTATGCCTTTTGGGCTCAAGAGTGCACAGGCGACTTACCAGCGTTGCGTGCAGAATTGTCTTCATAACCAGATTGGGCGCAATGTTCATGCCTATGTGGATGATATCGTGGTTAAATCCAGAGAGAAGGAGACCCTGATAGATGATCTGAGACGGACCTTTGATAATCTCCGGGTCTACAAGATGATGCTTAACCCGGCCAAGTGTGTTTTTGGTGTTCCCGCAGGCAAGCTCTTGGGTTTTCTGGTTTCTCACAGAGGCATTGAAGCTAACCTGGAAAAGATTAAGGCAATCACCTCTCTGGCTAAGCCGGCGTGCATAAACGACGTCCAGCGTCTGGCGGGTCGCATCGCTGCTTTGAGCCGGTTTATAAGCCGGTTGGGTGAAAAGGCCATGCCACTGTACCAGATGATGAAGAAAACAGATGACTTTATCTGGAATGATGCCGCTAATGCTGCTTTTGAGGATTTGAAAAGACAGCTAGCTGAGCCACCAGTCCTTGCTGCTCCTGTTGACAAGGAGCCTTTATTGCTGTATGTAGCCGCTAACGGACGAGCCGTCAGTGTGGCTGTGGTGGTGGAGCGTAAGGAAGCAGGTAAGGAGTATCCGGTTCAGCGGCCGGTTTACTACGTCAGCGAAGTACTCATTGAGTCCAAACAACGGTATCCACATTGGCAGAAGCTTGTTTATGGGGTATTCATGGCAAGCCGGAAGCTTAAGCATTATTTCCAGGGTCACCCTATCACTGTGGTTAGTTCTGCTCCGCTAGGAGATATTATCCAAAACAGAGAAGCCACAGGAAGAGTTGCTAAGTGGGCTATAGAACTTGGGCCTCATGGTCTAAAATACGTGCCGCGCACTGCTATCAAATCTCAAGCATTGGTGGATTTCATCAACGATTGGACAGAGCTGCAGGCGCCTGAAGAGAAACCGGATAATACATACTGGACTATTCACTTCGACGGGTCCAGGCAATTGGAGGGCTCGGGGGCTGGAGTTGTATTAGCTTCCCCTCGAGGTGACAAGTTTTTCTATGTGCTACGGTTGATGTTTCCCTGTACTAACAATGCAGCTGAGTACGAGGCCTTGCTCCATGGTCTTCGGATGGCTAAGGAGATGAGCTTAAGCCGGGTAAGGTGCTTTGGCGACTCAGATTTAGTGGCCCAACAAGTGTCAGGCAAGTGGGATTCCAAGGACCCCCTCATGGCGTCTTATCGCCGCGAAGTTGATGCCATTGCTGGACATTTTCAGGGTTACCAAGTAGAGCACATCGATCACAGGAAGAACGAGGCGGCTGATGCATTAAGCTGGCTGGGCTCTCAGCGAAAGCCGGTGCCGCCTAATACTTTCTTGGACATTTTGCATAATCCTTCTGTTAAGTTGTCTACAGAGGAAGACTTGGCTATTCCTGACCCGGAAGCACAGTTGGTGGCGGCTCTCCACATTATCCCAGATTGGATAGTACCATACTTGGCTTACATGACCTGGGGAGAATTGTCTGAGGATGAAACTTTGGCCACACAAATAACCCGGCGGTCTAAGTCAATGATAATTATCAATGGCGAGCTGCATCGTCGCAGTGTCACTGGAACTTTCCAGCGTTGTGTTTCCCCTGAGGAAGGTCAAGAAATTTTACTGAGATTCACGAGGGGGATTGTGGCCATCATGCCGGCTCAAAATCCCTTGTGGCCAAGGCTTTTCGTCATGGTTTTTATTGGCTGACGGCTCATGCTGATGCAGAGGACTTAGTCAGTAAATGTGACGGTTGTCAGTGGTTCTCACGACGGGCTCATGTGCCGGCTCAAGAGTTGAGGATGATTCCAATCACTTGGCCATTTGCGGTCTGGGGGCTTGATATGGTTGGGCCTTTTAAAAGGTCCAAGGATAAGAAGACCCACCTCTTCGTGGCGGTCGACAAGTTCACAAAGTGGGTTGAGGCAGAGCCAGTTAGTAAGTGTGACGCAGCCACAACGGTTCAGTTCATGAAAAGGGTGATATTTCGCTTTGGTTTTCCACATAGCATTATAACTGACAATGGCACCAATCTGTCTAAGGGTGCCATGGAGGAATTTTGTCAACGAGAGCATATTCGGCTCGATGTTTCATCAGTGGCTCACCCTCAATCCAATGGTCAGGCTGAGAGAGCCAATCAGGAGATCTTGAAGGGCATCAAGCCCCGGCTTTTGGTCCCTTTGCAACGGACGCCGGGTTGTTGGGTAGAGGAGTTACCTTCCGTGTTATGGAGCATCAATACTACTCCTAACAGGTCTGCGGGTTACACACCTTTCTTCATGGTTTACGGAGCTGAGGCGGTCCTCCCTAGCGACATCCGTCATGACTCGCCTCGAGTGGCGGCTTATGTCGAGGCGGATAATGAGCAGGCGCGTCAAGAAGCTCTGGACTTGTTGGATGAACAACGTGATGTAGCAGCAGCTCGCTCGGCGATTTAGCAACAAGACCTGCGCCGCTATCACAGCCGCCGGGTTAAGTCCCGGGTCTTTCAGGATCAAACATATGCGCACAAGTTATCCCCACCTTGGGAAGGGCCCTTTGTGGTCAGCAAGAACTTGCACAACGGGTCATACTACCTTATTGATGTTCGGGAGCACACAGATTCACGTAAGTCGGAGGAGGAGACCCGCCGGCCGTGGAACATAGCTCAGCTTCGGCCTTATTATACTTGAGCCACCGGCTCCATAATGTACATATTTCTATAGCCGTGTATATATTATGATAAATAATAAAGCAGGACCCCTGTCCTTTTTTCCTCCAAAGGTAAATGTATTATTGTTATTTCCATTGCAACATTACATGGTCACTTGGAGGTTGATCCGGCTTATGATCGTATTCGAATCTAGCCGTTAACAATATGATCACTTGGGGGCTTCCTGTTCAAACATAGGTCATATTCGAACCAAAGAGAACATAGGTGTCGATACCCACTTGATTGGCATATTGCCGAGCTCATTGGGGAGTTTTTCTTGATCATATTTGAATCATAGCTCACCCCCTTTTGGGAACCGATGTGGATCGTATTCGAATCAGCGTCGTTAAACAACTCTCAAGGTCATTTGGGGGCTTCCTGTTCAAACATAGGTCGTATTCGAACCAAAGAGAACATAGCTGTCGGTACCCTCTTGATCGGGAACGCCAAAGCCACTGGGGGCTATATGATCATATTCAAATCGTAGCTTAACCCCTTTGGGACGGTTCTCTGGTCGTATTCGAATCAGAAGTCTCCAAATTTTTGACATCTTTTTGTTACAAATAAGTTCTTTTGATCATATCGAAAGTATTCAAGGGTGGTTCTACTTCCACCGGCTTAACCTTGATTAATAATGTCAATGGCATATCATAAGCATTATAAGTGCTGGCGAGCCGGAGTTCTCCACCTTAGTATTCGGGTTATATAAACTGGAAGTATATTTGAAGGCTCGCAAGTATGCTATTATGGTATCTCGGAGATATAATTGAGAGCCGGTTTTATTATGGCTTTGATTCGTATTCTGGGTTATATGACTCTCCGTGCGGTAAGCCGCCTAGAGACATGTGACTTGTTTTCCATGCAGGACAATTAAAGACATCTATTTAAAACTTAAGGAAAGCAGAGGATCAAACATAACCCGGAAGCATATAAAGGAGCAGTTTATATGGAGTTAAGCACTACACATGTGCACGATGGCACGACAAAATTAAGTGTTCATCCTACTCTGTTACATGACTCCCCGAGTCCGAAAGGTGGGGCATCGTTTTTTAAGACAGCATATGAGCTGCCTCTGAGATCAAGGGCGTTGTTGGCCTGAGGTTTCCGGGTCATCCCTCTCCGCTCCTCCGGCTGTGTCCATGACCTGGAAGGTTGATGATTTCCAGTCAATGCCACTCAAGGCTTCAAATTGAGCCTCATCATCAATTAACCCAGCTGGGTCAACTTCAGGGGCGAAGGTATGCTTACGAATCGGAGGGATCAGGCTGACTGCTTCATAGCGTGGAGTTGGGATCCTCTGATTCTCCGCGTCATAGCCCGGTTGATACTTGGTAAGGTCTGTGTCATTCCCAATCAAGGTGGCCACCGGGCGCACGCTCTTCACACAGGCGGCGAAGTCTTTCTGGTCAAAGGGGGTGCCGTCTTCTTTCAAGCTGGGGTATCCAAGAGGGATGTCGGCCGGGTCTAGCTCCGGTAGAAACGCCTTGGCCCGGCTCAGAGCAGCTATAGCTCCAGCTCTTGCAGAAGCCCGCCTCAGCTCTTGGAAGCGTTGAGGAAGTACGGCAAGCCTCCTGAGTACGTCTGCCAGGTGAGTGGGAACTTCATTGGACAGAGCCACAACGGCTAAAGCACGTTGTGACCCGGTGTAAAGTTGCTCCACCAAGGTGTAAACCGCCTTCAGCTTAGTCAGCACGCTCTGGATGAGATTGGAACTCCTGGGACCTGCATTACAAAGTCAAGTGAGCTGTTGGCAATTGAGATGTTTATGGGAACTAAACAATGTAAACTGATTAGAAATTTACCAAAGATTGCGGAGACCATCTGAGAGATATGGCGTTTTAAGCCGGATAGCTCGGCGGTTCTTTCAGTAAGAGTGGCCTCCGCTTGTTCGGCCCGGCTGAGCAAAGCAGCTTTTTCATCTGCCCAGGCTTTCCTTTCTGCTTCAAACTTTTTCTTCAGTTTCTCTTGTGCGGATACACTGAGTTCAAATTTGGAGTTGGCTTTTTGGGTTTCACTTTCCTGGGTCTTCAGGCGGCTCTTCGGATCAGAGATTTCTGATTCAAATTTCTTACAGGCGGCCTGTACAAATTCCGGGTTACAGTTAAGGTGATTATAATGCAATATTAAGTCCCAAGCGCTTTGCAAGCAAAGATACTTGGCACATGGGGACTAATGTATGCTGAAAGGCCCTATCTACAGTGCCGGTTCATGAAAGTAAGTCCCAAGCACTTTGCAAGCAAAGGTACTCGGCACTTGGGGGCTAAAGTGTAAAGTTGCTCAACTACTTGATTAAGATAAGGTAAAGACCGGTTCAATTATGTTGTTTAATCCGGCCCGTGAGTGTTACCAGGTAAGCCGATTTTTCTTGCAGTAATTATTAAGCCGGTATTAAGTCTACAACATATTCCATCATAAGTAATAGACTTGGGGGCTCGCATGGTAAGGATGACTATGGAGTAAGCAAGGGAGTCGTACCTCAGATTTTTGCTGTATTTGCTTCACCATGTCAATCTCCAGGTCCCGGCTGTTGTGCACTTGACCAATATAGCCAGCGACAATATCTTCAATGCTCAGATTGACATGGTTAGTAATGTCCAGCCTGGCTCTGCGGCGTTCCGGAAGTTCCTCCTTGGCAGAGCACCTAGCCAGCACGGTGGGTCTTCCCGGTTCAACAAATTCGGTCGGGGTAATCACCACGTCCGGGTCATCTGGATGAGCCGGGCTGGGGATCTCCGGGTTATCAGAACCCTCCATAACTTGCTCATCAGAGGGGGCAGTGGTGCTTTCCGGAGCTGGTGCAGACGGCGGCTCAGGGGCAGAGGCATCAGGTTCAGTCAAGACCGGCTCTTTGGCCAGCTTACTTTTCTTCGCCCTCTTGCTGGGCTTTACTTGTATACTGAAAGTCAAAGGGTTAGTGCAAAAACATGAGTAAGATAAGCACAAAAGAAGCTGGCTATCATTACCCGGGTGCGGTTTTAAAGGCCGGCAAGTTAGATTGCATGGAGTCGCCGGAGGAAGGTGAAGTTCCCTGATAGTTTGAATCAGAAGAATTGAGTGGTTGACGAGTGACGCCCGCCAAAGGATGAAAAGGATATAAGTCGGAGATAACCTCGGTCCGGCGCTTCCTTGATGCTTCGGGTAAGCCGAAGGAGAGGTCTGCGTCCTTGCTAGTCCAGGTCTGCCTCCGACTCTCATGAATCTGTCGCTTCAAAAGAAATTGAGGATCTTGATAAGCTAAAGGATGTGAAAATCTTACTTTCCGGGTTACTCTTCGGACTTTCAGTCTTGGCAAGGGCTCCGAGTCGGAGGTAAGTATAGTTACCTCTTCAATCACTGGGTTACTCGCTCCGGTATCCTCCTGCTGATAATCAGTGTCAATAAGACGGTTAAAAAGGAGCCTAAAGAATCAAGGGCTACCTCTGACTCGGAGGTGTCTTCCAGGTGAAGCAGGTCCGAGGTGCTAGGCTTACTCCCCTTCTTGCGGGGAGCGGCTCTACTGGTAGTTTTTTTAACCTTCCTGGCTTTCTTAGCAGCTTCATGGTCATACCTGACCTTCCAGAATTTGTCATTAGTCTGTAAAATACAATGAAGGTTTCTTGAAGTTAAGACGAAAATTGTTAAAATGAAAAGTAAGGTGTTCAGGTCAATAGCTTACCGCCGGGGCCGGGTTAGCCTTGTAGAAGGGGCTTAGGCCTGTCCTCCCGCAATCTGCTAAGCTCTTGTTCAGAAGAGACTTGGTCATGGCATCAACGACGTCCTCAGGTAAGTCGTCGGGGCTGTGCCGAAGAGGATCATCCTTCCGGCCAGTGTAATCACACATTAAGCCGGGGCGGCGGCTTAGAGGAATCACCCGCCAAGCAATCCAGACCCGGACCAGATCAACGCTGTTTAGGCCGTTCCCCAGAAGAGCTTTGATTTTGTTGATGGTGGGAATAAGCGGTTGACGCTCAGCTTGGGATTTGTCTGGCAGGGGGTGATTTGACTCCAGACGCAGGGCGCGAAAGCTGGGCAGAGGGTTCTCATCAGCCGGAGAGGTATCTTGGCAGTAGAACCATGTCTGGTTCCAGTCCTTCGGGTGGCTCAGCATAAGGAAAGAGACAATCTCTCCGTCGTTGGATTGAGATTCCACCAAGTTCCAAGCTAGGCCCGTTGGCACATTCATTCTGGCGGTTCAGGTAAAATAACTCCCTTAAGAGTAGCAGGCTAGGTTCTTCTCCAAGGTATACGTCACAGAACACATGAAAGTTACAAATGTTCGACACGGAGTTAGGTCCAATGTCTTGAGGTCGCAGATCGAAAAAGTGCAGAACATCTCTGAAGAATTTTGAGCCAGGAGGAGCAAAGCCCCGGCTCATGTGGTCAGCAAATATGACAACCTCTCCGTCCTTTGGTTGAGGTCTCTCTTCGGACGGGTCAGGAGCTCGGTAGGACATGACCTCCTTCTTAGGCAGGTAGCCCGTTTTTACGAAGTCATCTAAGGTGCTATCAGTAACGTTGGATCTCACCCAGTTGCACGTAATGGGCGCTTTGGGAGCCTTGGGCGGCATTGTGGAAAATGGAAGCCTATGACAAAAGAAAATTCCCGGTTCAAATTTAAGCCAGAGGAAGATTTCAGTTCAGTATTCAAGATGGCGGTTTATGAAGGGGCCTAATGATATATGACTAAATGTGTGAGGTTATCTAAGCCGCCGTGGATATCTTAAGAAATTTAAGTTATTTAACTCTATTGTGAGTGAGCCGGAGATTTCACAAAGCAGGGTCTCTTTTAAGCCGGCGATATGAGCCGCCATGGCTAACAGATGCAGTTTTTTGTCTAAGTGTTGCACAAACAAGTTTCACAGATTGCAGGGATTACTTTGGATCAAACGATCGTCCAGAAAGGAAAAATTTCTAGACCTAAAAAACTGATACAGAGGAGTTCATAAGCTCTAAATGAGGTCTTTTTTCGGGCAAAAGGGATCTACTAGCATAAAAATGGGTGAGAAACTACTACCGCAGGGAGTCTGTACCGTTTTCGGATCAAAAGAAGCCTTGGTGGAGGAACTATGGAGAAATCGAGATGAAACTAAGAAGAACAGGGAAGAATCATGGAACCCTAAATGCGAATCTACTGTACGGAGTAGCAAGGTCTTACTGGTGCCGATGAGCAGCGGAGGTCGCCGCCGTTTCTCTGGACCTGTTCAGGATGATGCAGTGGCCGAGGCTGAGGAAGACGAGGGGCTCGGCGGCGGCCGCGGAGCTCGAGCTCTGGGGCGTCAGAGGAGGAAGACGATGGATCGAGAAGAGTGACGAAAGGCTTATGGGCCGGGCCTATTTATAAGGGACGGCTGGTAAATGGGCGCGAGAAACGAGGAGGCTGAAGACATGATTATCTTGCCGCAGAAACGCCTCGATTCTCAGGATGGTCATTAAGATAAGATCCGTTGGGATATGATAGAATAAAAAATGAATTTAATGTAAGATGACGTCATGGCGGGTTACCAAGAATCCGGAAGATGACGTCATGGCGGGTTATAACCTTCGCACAAGCAGAAGCCGAAAGATTTTCTCTTAAAGGTATTGAAGATTGACAAGAACCGGTTCAAATCAATCTGGGGCCTAATGTTGAGGATATAACCATTAGAGTCACCCGCCCAGTACCAAGCTAGAGGATGGCGGTTCAGTAATGGGCTTAAGACCCGGAGGCGGCTTAGGGCCCGTAGTGATAAACCGCCGTTATGGCAAGACATCGAGTGTAAGGCAAGAATAGTTAAGAGTCCGAGCCGGACACTGTTATAAGCCAGCTGGGACTCTGGGAGCCGCTGGGCGTCAACCTCTCTATATAAAGGGATGACCCGGCGGCGGTTCAGGACAAGCAACATCAGATCGATAGCCAGGCATAGCGGTTAAGCTCCCTGGTCATCGAAACCCTAAGTAATTCCACCTCAACTGGAGTAGGCTTTTACCTTCACCGTAAGGGGCCGAACCAGTATAATCCTCGTGTCCTTTGTCCCGTTTAACCCCTTTAAGCTTCCTAGCTGCGATGGCTCCACGACTAAGTCCTTGCTCGAGGACATCTGCCGTGACAATTCCACGATAAGAACCAGCTCACGTTTCAAATGACGTCTTAGCCGGAAGGATGAATTCTAGGCTCTGATTGAGGATTGCGAGCATTCGCAACAGATTGAATCAATGGACTCAAAATGATAATGACAAGAGATGCCAATAAGATTACGAGACTTAAGATTAATCATAATGCAAGTAAGCAAGAATTTCAAGAGCAAAAGGCTCATGAGGATTTTCGAAAGATCGAATGGTATTTTGAACACTTTTGTGAAATACTTGAATGAACTAGGGATGAGCGGATACTCGGTAAGTGCGAGAATTATCAGTAGGGGTATTCAGGTGACAAAGAACAGCAAGGCAGTAAGCTCAAAGGATTCTCGGAACAACAGAGAGAATTTCGGGGTATCTTGTAATAACAAGATCAACTGGGAAACATTGTATGAATGGCGAGTATATGTGGTTATCCATAGGAGTTTATCGATGAAAGGGAATTGCAAAGCGATGAACACAAGTTCTCGGGTTATCAGCGGAGAGTATCTTCAGGGTCTTCACGTGCAGCAGACGATCATCGGTAATAAGGGGCTCTCTGGGTGAAAGTGATAACGAGATCCTAATGTTAGATTAAGCAAAACTCACTTAACCCGAATAGAAGAGAGATTAGAGTCCTAGAGTATAGACAAGGAGTAAAAGATCCTAATACCACCCAATGGCAACGTGGGCCCGTAAGCCACACAGCCATGTCAGTAAAAGTTTAGCAATGACTAGACTCAACTTCGGCCAAGGAGTTGGAAAGGGGGATTCCTACAGGCAGTCGGCTCTGATACCAACTTGTGACGCCCCCGATTCGACCGTACACTAATCGTGCACGCAAATGTGTACGATCAAGATCAGGGACTCACGGGAAGATATCACAACACAACTCTACAACATAAATAAGTCATACAAGCATCATAATACAAGCCAGGGGCCTCGAGGGCTCGAATACAAGTGCTCGATCATAGACGAGTCAGCGGAAGCAAAAATATATGAGTACAGACATAAGTTAAACAAGTTTTCCTTAAGAAGGCTAGCACAAGAGTAGCAACGATCGAAAAGGGAAGGCCTCCTGCCTGGGACCTCCTAACTACTCCTCGAAGCCGAACTCCATGTAGAATCATCCTCAGGATCTCTAGCACCTGGACTCCAGCATCTGGTTGCGACAATCAGGTATAGAAACGGGAAAAGAGGGAGAAAAGCAACCGTGAGTACTCATCCAAAGTACTCGCAAGCAAGGAGCTACACTACATATGCATGGGTATATGTGTAAAGGGCCATATCAGTGGACTGAACTGCAGAATGCCAGAATAAGAGGGGGATAGCTAATCCTGTCGAAGACTACGCTTCTGGCCATCTCCATCTTGCAGCATGTAAAAGAGAGTAGATGGTAAGTTCACCAAGTAGCATCGCATAGCATAATCCTACTCGGCGATCCCCTCCTCGTCGCCCTGTTAGAGAGCGATCACCGGGTTATATCTGGCACTTGGAAGGGTGTGTTTTATTAAGTATCCAGTTCTAGTTGTCATAAGGTCAAGGTACAACTCCGGGTCGTCCTTTTACCGAGGGACACGGCTATTCGAATAGATAAACTTCCCTGCAGGGGTGCACCACATAACCCAACACGCTCGATCCCATTTGGTCGGACACACTTTTCTGGGTCATGCTCGGCCTCGGAAGATCAACACGTCGCAGCCCCACCTAGGCACAACAGAGAGGTCAGCACGCCGGTCTAAATCCTATGGCGCAGGGTCTGGGCGCATTGCCCATTGCACACATGCACGTTGCGAACGTGGCCGAAAGCAGACCTAGCCTAGTAGGCGTTCTAGTCCAATCCGGCGCGCGCCACTCAGTCACTGACGTCACGAAGGCTTTGGCTGATACCACGACATCGAGTGCCCATAACTGTTCCTGCGTAGTTGGTTAGTGCGTATAGACCAAATGGCCAGACTCAGATCAAATACCAGGATCTTGTTAAGCGTGTTAAGTGTCCGCCATAAAGTAACAGTCGGGGGCCGTCAGGAACCCAGGCCCACCTCTACCGGGATGGAGCCACCTGTCCTTTTAGCCCCCTCATCAGAATCACTTGCGGGTACTCAACGAGCCGACCCGACTTTAGTCACCACATGTGTCATGTATATAAAGTATATAGTATATACCCATGATCACCTCCCGAAGTGATCACGGCCCAGTAGTATAGCATGGCAGACCGACAAGAGTGTAGGGCCACTGATGGAACACTAGAATCCTATACTAAGCAGTAGGATGGCAGGTAAGGGTAACAACTGTAGCAACAATGACAGGCTATGCAACAGAATAGGATTAACCGAAATCGGTAACATGCTACACTACTCTAATGCAAGCAGTATAGAGAAGAATAGGTGATATCTGGTGATCAAGGGGGGGCTTGCCTGGTTGCTCTGGCAAGTAGGAGGGGTCGTCAACTCCGTAGTCGAACTGGGCAGCAGCAGCGTCGGTCTCGTAGTCTACCGGAGAGAAGGGTGGAATAAATAGTAAATACAATGCAAACATAAGCATGACGATGCGTGACATGACAATGAGCGGTGCTAGGTGTGCCCTAACGCGGCGAAGGGGGGGAACATCCGGGAAAGTATTCCCGATGTTTCGCATTTTCGGACAGATGAAATGGAGGGGGAAAGTTGCGAGTTCGATATGTTAGGGATGTGTGGCGGACGAACGGGCTGCGTATCCGGATTCGTCTCGTCGTTCTGAGCAACATTCATGTAGAAAGTATTTTTATCCGAGATACGGATTATTTTATATGATTTTCTAAAGATTTAATCATTTTAGGATTTATTTAATCATTTTAAGTGAACATTATCCAGAATAGTAAAAGATGACGTCAGCATGACATCATGCTGACATCAGCAGTCAACTGTGCAGTTGACTGGGTCAACTACGTGTGGGTCCCGCATGTCATACACTACTTAGTTTAATTAGGGTTTAGCTAATTAATTACTGTTTAATTAAATTAATTCATTAATTAGATTAATGTAAACAGGGTTAATTAACTCAATTAATTTAGTTAATTAATTAATTAATTAAATTTATTTTTATTATTTGTTTTATTTATAATAATTTGTTTTTTCCTTTTTTTTATTTTTTGTTCTGTGGGCTGGGCCCATATGTCATAGGCCCATAGGGGCCTATCGGGTTCGGGCGCTCGGGTG
>NC_057802.1:223545531-223575332 GCF_018294505.1 Triticum aestivum
CCTCCTCGATCCCGGTCCAATCGGGGGGAGAGAGGGGGATATTTTCGGGGGAGTGGGTGTGTCGGTGGTGAGTGGGGGGAGTGGGTGGATAAGCAGGGGGCAGGGTGGGCCGGCGGGTGGCCTGGTTGCTTGGCCCAGTTGGGCCTGTGGTCAGCTGGGCCGAAGCCCGGGGGGTTTCTCTTCCTTTTTTTTGGTCTTTTGTTTTTCTCTTTTGTATTTTCTTTTCTTTTTATTTATTTTCTTTTCTGTTTTAAATCATTTTAAATTATCTAGGCGTTTTATAAAATGTGTTTATTACACCATATTTACTTATGCAAAATATGGCACCTCCCGAACATTTTTGTTGTAAATTTTGAAAAACTTTTATTGTTGACATTAATTTGAATTTGAATTTTGAAACGGTTTGACCTAACGGCAGATTAGCAGTAGTAACTGTGGTGACGTGGCACCATTAGCGTGGGATTACTGTAGCTTGATTATCCGGGCGTTACAGGGTGCGAGAGAGAAAATGCCCGTAGAGAGGGAAGAGAAGGTGTGTGCGCGTGAGAGGAGTCGACATCGAGAGAACATGTTTGTTCGAGAGACACCGAGGAAGACTACTATATATCGAAGGTGCATGTAGGCAGGAATTAAACGAAGGGATGGTCTTATTGGTTTCGGGGATATAGGGGAAGAGTGAGAGGGGGGTAGCTAGAAGGAGATTGTTAAGTGTGAGTTTTACCCATCCTGGCGGAAGTTATGTGCACACAAAAAGAGAATGATTCGATGTGGCGTTACGGGTGAGGGTAATTAACTACATATGGAGACATAGAGACCTTGAACGTGCATGTGTGAGAGGTATACATGTATACGTGGGATGTGTGTGTGTGTGAGCATGCGCATGATCAAGATAAAAGAAAGAAGACATAAGTCATAAGATCAACGACATGGCAGAGACGGATCGGTATGACAATATGCATGCATGTGAGAATGCAGGGAAGAAGACCCCACAATTGAGCATGTGTTTTTGTCTTTAAGAGATAGTGGCGTGGGCTGGAGCATGCATCTATGGCGAGCAGAGGGAGTGAGGCACAACGATTGTGCAAAAGAGATGAACCTATAAATGAAACACGGTTGATGGAGAAACAGATAAATAGAAAGATAAAGATGCTAGCTAGTGTGCATTAGAGATAGGAGTCGAGTGGATCAGAAGGCTGAGTTATGTGTGTGGGTGCGAGAGAGATGAAGACAGGGTGCATGTGACTCACATACAAACAAATATCGGAGAGAAATGAGATCCCAAGAGACGGAGTTTTGTGTCTGCGAGAGAGAAAGATATTTCACAACGAGAGTGATAGCTAGAGAGACATATGAGGGAACGCAAGATATGTCTAGGGAGAGAGAGTGTGTCTGAGCGACATACAAGAGAACAGTGGAGAAATATGAGACCCTGGGAGATAGAGTTTTGTGTTTGTGTGTGAGAAAGAGATATTTAAGAGGAAGAGTTGTAGGTTCTCATACCTAAGGAGCGAAAGACATCTCTGTATGAGGGGTGTGTGAGTGGCACACAGGGGAATAGTAGAGAGAAATGAGACCCCGGGAGACAAAGTTTTGTGTTTGTGTGAGAGAAAGAGATTCCACATGGAGAATCATAGTTAGAGACACATAGCAGGGAGCGAGATATACTTAGAGAGAGATAGAGTGATGAAGGTCGAGGGAGAGAGTACCGTCAGTGTGTTACGAAGATAAAAGATAATTGTCGACATATAGGTAGCACGAGAGATACCCGAGAGACGATGAACGCGTATAGGTCTAGAGAGATAGTCCTATATAAGCATGAGTGATAGTTATATGAGACGAATATCTGGATTAAATGGGATTCAAATATATAAACTGGAGATCACGACATCAATAATATCATAACGCAAATTGGTGTATCAAACATGCATATTCATTTGAATTTGGGGACACGTGTAATGTTATATAGTTGATCAATAATGGTGATCCATAGATTCTTTAATTAGAAACAATGCATGGTTTATATGCAATTAATGTCTAAACGGGATTACACTATATGTTGTGTGTGTGAAACACATTATACATGTTTGAGAAGTAAAAAGCCCGCATGAAACACACATTAATTGGAGACAGTTAGCGAGGAATGCATACATTGGATTTCAACATAAAGTGGTTTCAAATATTTGAAAATCCAAATTGATGGATACAACCTTATGAATCTGAGATCTTGCCATTTGTAAACCATATTTATGTATAAAGGGTGTTGTGCTCTTGAAAGTATATATAAAAAATGATGTATATAGAATTTTATTCCAATCGAAAATGGATCCCGCCCGAAAAAAACAGAATACAAACGGGATGCGAATTGAGTTGGCACGGTAACCGTGCACTCTGCAAAATTTGAACGAAGCGGGGAAAGTCGCAGTAACCGCCCGAAACCAAAATCTGCGAGATGGAAATTACTACTGCCTATCCCTGCCACGCAAAGCCTATCTGCTCGATTTCTATAGGTTTTGATAGGGGTAGGTTTGTAATTTCACTCAAACGTGACATAACCGCCTCTCAGCCGGATTCATACACGGTGGGCGCCAAAACACAGCATGTCCTCGGCCGAAATCGACTCCCTCCCCGATTCATACACGATGGGCACCAAAAACGAGCTCTCGTCGGCAAATATTCGGTGTATGCGAGATTACCGTCCTATCCCCAACCGACTAATATTGTTGTGATGTAGGAAATTTGAAACGGGAGCTAAGTTTGTAAATTTCGTCGCATTTCAGACAAGCGCACCCTGAAGACATGGTTCCCCCTTCCTCTCTACCTCCATTTCCCCATTCGTACTCCGTGGGCGCCAAAACACCCTCTCTACCCCAGCCTCCTCCGTCCGCCACCCCATCCACCGCCGTCCTACTCCACCATGCCGGAGCTGATACCCCGACGCCGCCGTCCATTACAAGAGATCGACCTCTCTCATCCACGGCTTCGGACTGTGATCCTTGCATCCCGTCCTCTCGCTTCATCCCCGCCGTCGTCCACCTTGCCGGCACCACTCCTACGACCGTCTCGTCCACCGCGCCCCGCCGCCACCGTCTACCCTCCTAGATCTGCTTCCACGCCGCCGACGGCTATCGCTACCGCAGCACCGTCAAATTCTCAGCAGATGCATACACGGCGCCACACCAGAGGCGGTACTCTTTCGTATCTGCTCAACTTATTTATCGCAGCAAGAAAATAGATCGCCACTGCTTTACTCTGATTTCTTGTCCATCACATACTTGCTAGTTGAAAGCAAACATTGGTTGCGAAGTTGCCTTTGTCCGGTTTGCACCTTCAGATCCGCCATGGCACACTCAACACTATACTCCCAATGCTTATGGATTTCCCCTTTTATATTCCACACTAGTTAAATCACAGTAGACTAAATTTAAACATTGGGTCAGTCGATTTTTCAGAGCTCGCCGGAGTTCGCCGGTGCAAACGAAGGGGCTCGGGTGGGGACGGTGGTTGTGGGGCGGTGGGGGGGCCTCACCCAACGAAGAAAACTCGACGCGGGTGGGGGGCGGGTGGGGGTGGGGGTGGCGGGGGAACACAGGCGGTGGGGGCCGGTGGTCCGGCCGGCGGCCCGTGCGGTGTTCTGTATGGGAAGAATCAGAGACGAGGAAGAAGAAGGGTTAGGAGACGTAGGATCTGCATCCAACCGCCTGAAATGGTCGACTGACCCAAATGACAAAAGTCACGTGACTTGCATGCAGACATGCCTTTATATTCATTACCATCATCGTACCTGCTTAGCACTGCTCCTGAATCCATCAAGCTAAACAACGTGCCACTCATAATTCCTAACTTGTTGCTCAAGTACGAATCTGATATGATGCTGATATTACTAAAACAGATAACATTTAATTGGTCAGCTAATGTTCCTACTTTAGTTTTGAAAACATGTGCACCACATATACAGAGCAGCATGGAGTTGCTTTCTTAATGCGCTCTGGTTCATCATGTGTGGGCACTGCGCAACGAAACATTTTATTATCCAAAATCTGCTTGCTCTTCTTTAGCATGTTCCTCTTCCGTTCTTCTTTAATAAGTACTCTCTCCATTCCTAAATACAAGTCTTTGTATAGATTCCACCATGGACTACATATGGAGCAAAATAAGTGAATCTACACTCTAAAATGTATCTGGATACATCTTTATGTGATCCATAGTGGAAATCTCTACCAAGACTTATATTTTGGAACGGAGGGAGTATGATAGTAGTACAGTATGTTCCTTGTAGTGAAGATGAGCAGGGACATTTGCAGTGTAGAGGTCTATACGGTCGGTTGTGATGGACACTTTGAACTCTTCGGGCCTCTTTGATTCGTAGGATTTTGTAAACATGGGAATAGGATTTGTAGTGGCCTGCCCACTTGAATCCTATAAGAATAGCAAGGAAATGCGGGGAGCGTTGTCACCTTTGAGAGTTACACTGATATTAACAGTACCGCACCTTCAGTTGAAGAGAGCTGGTATCCGAAGCCTTTCTAGCCGTACCGGCAATACTAGCACATATATTCCAGCAAGTTCCACTTTGCTGATTTTACTCTGATGCTTATGGTTTTCCCATTATATCTACACTATGATCTGTGTAGCTACTTTGTGTCGCACCAGCAGTAGTTCACTCTTGAAGCTAAACACTGCAATGACTTACAAAATTGGCACCAAGGCATTGAGTGCCATTCTGGATGCAATGAAACTCATACGCTCCCCACCTGTTGATTCTTGTTCAGAATATGATCCTAATGACTATTCTAACCTCGAGGAGTCAAAGGCAGATGGCCTGTCCTGTTCACCCATCAAGGTGCTTGTTCTAATTTGGCAAGTTTTTATTGATTGCGCGTATCTTGCATATGTTGTCTTGCATTTCTTCTACTTTGTTGCACCGCCATCTGCTTAGTTTACTCATCGTATATGTCGAGATGCCACGCCCATCCATTATCAATACATATTCCATCTGTCATCATACCATATTTTTTCACTCAAATGATGTTCTTATGCATCAGACATCAAAAAGGAAGAGGGTCATTGCTGAACCTGAAGGAGCACCAGCAAAGTCCTTGAAAAACGTGGTTGTGCCAGAGAAATCAGACAGCACCCCACTTATATTGGCTATACAACCAGTGACACAAAACGGAGGACCGACTCCAGCAGACTGTACCCATACTTCACTGGCCACACCACTAGCCCCACCACGCAGGACCTGCACTCCAGCAAAGGGTATGCCGATTTCAGTTGCCATAGCACCAGCCGTACCACAGAAAAATCCCACTCCAGCAAAAAGTACAGCAAGTCCACCGGCCGAAGACCTATCCCAACTGCAGAGACGGCCAAATCCTGCAGATTGGAACCCCATTCTAGTTATTCCTAGTTTAATAGACAATGCTTTCAATGTTGTTAGGTACTACATGCATATATTCCCATCATGGGAAGATTATAGTGAAGACAAACACCATTTTCACATCTTCCTGTCCCACTTACGTGTAAGTGCTATTATTCATGGTGATTATTTTCCTGTTTTCTGCTGATTGAACACATCAATGATTTACATTACGTTGTTGTAAGTAGGCGAGGGTCAATCTGGATAGTCATGACGAGCAAAGCTTGCTTGCGCTTTTCAAGGAAGCATTGCAGCAATATCGGTGTTACCTGAGGAAATCACACTTTGATGGCAAGTCTATAAACGAATTTCTGGTGAAGTCTTCTGTGCTAAATTTAGAAGACATTGAATAGAAAAACCTTGTTATGCACTGGTCTCGTTCTGAGGATGAGGTACTGTCTATGATATCGCATGGCAATTTGAACTTCTACTTTTCCGCATGTGCCTTACCGATCTTTTTTTGCAGGAAATCTACTCGAAAAGGAATTCCGGTTTGAAAAGAATGACTGGATATCGCAAATATGTTGCCCGCTGCTTTGCTCTTGTTAGTACTTGTTGTCCTGTATCACTATACTTGCATACATACCTGGTTCATTATGTGACAGTAGTATGCATGATAGCTTGCTTATCAATTGTTCGCTCCAAATTATCTTATCTGTATGAATGGTTACATTAGTGTAGAATATATCCAATGCCAATGAAATTTTTTAGCTCTGCATTGTTCTTGTAAGTACCTGTTGTCCTTTATCAGTGTACTTATATTGACAGATAGTTGTTCATGTACCATCACTCTGCAGCTTATTTTCCTTTGCCCTCCATTTTCTACACATAAGATCTATATTTACTCTTACCATAAGGGTGGATAACACCGATGGTACTGAAGAAGTTTAGCTCTGCATTGCTCTTGGCTGTACCTTTTGCCTGTATCACTGTACTTACATTTATAGCTACTTGGTTATGTAGCATCACTCTTCATCTTATCTTAAATATTCTCCAACTTTTCTTATATTGTAACATCTATATTTACTCTTAACAAAATGTAGAATAAAGGCAATGCTTATGAAGAAGATTCTGTGGTAAACTTCTTGAATTGCCCCCCCCATCAGCATGGACAAGGGCTTTATAGATCCTGCCTTCACCAATAATGTAAGTTTGTCCTTCTTAAGCCTTCAAACTTTGTTGTGTATATTTGGTTAGGCATGACTGCAACAGCTGTTTATTTTTGGTGTTTGCATCAAATTGCATGTTTAAAGTTTATCATGTACTTCATAAACAAAAGTTTGTCCTTCTCAATTTAATTTTCAATTGTACAACCAAGTTCCTTCTTCATACCATGTAAATTAAACTATACAGAGCAAGTGATCTTATTTTGCCAATCTAAAATGGGATAAATTGACAGCACACTAACCATTGATACTTATGAGTTCTTGATCTGTAATCCAGTGGTGCCATGAAGCTGCCAACTCCTTCACAATGTCATTTCCTGCCATGTCTTGACTTGAACAATACCATATTGTGTTAATGCTATTTTAAACTGTGTCACTTTATTCGTCAGTAAGAAATGTGATGAATTGTCAGCACTGATACTTATATGTGCAAAACCTGTCATCTCTCTGCTTGTTTATCTTTTAGAGTGAGGAGGATATAAGTTTCAAACAAGTGCAGTGTCATCAGCTTTCTCAGTTGCTTGCGCTACAGCTCCCGAGCAGGGCTAACCTTTCTTGAACTCTATTGAAGTGCTGTCGGTTTTGTATATTATTGTCGGCTTGTTTAATTGCACTGGTGGCGATCTTTGATGCCCAGTGTTTGTTATCTGTTGTCTACTTGTGCTTTATTATCATAGTGGTGAACTTTGATGCCCAGTGGATGTAATATGTCGTAATTTCTTTATTGTATAGTCTAGGTTTTTTTCTTATTCACGATGCTGCAGTTATTTTACTGTATATATATATCCTATCTTCGCAGTAAACCGGCCAAACCGTAAAATTACGGTACATAATCGGGCCGTCATGCAAATCACTATGTATGATCCGCATCATGGGCCCCGTCATCTTGGTCCGTTAACATGCCTAAATGTAAACTGGCCCACTAGTAGATTCGGGCCTTTAATAGGCCGAGTAAACCGCCGACCCTATTTTCCCAAGAAAACTAAATGGGCTTTTAGGAGGCTGAAAAGTAGGTTGGGCCTGGAAAGTGCCGAACAGCTCACGGGCCGGCAGCAGGCCGAAATAAACCCCGGGCGATGATTGTGCCAATCAAATCATGGGCTTATAATAGGCCAAAATTGTCTCGGTCCTTGTTTGGCCCAATCAGATTATCATTTGTGAGCAGGCCGGATGCAAACGGGGCCGTAGTTAGGCCCAACTATATGACGGGCTTTTGACAGGCTGAAATATATATAGGGCCGAAATGTTAAACGGGCCTTTAACAGGCCGAAACTAATATCAGGACGAATTACTAAATGGGCCTTTATCAAGTGGGCCCAAAAGCATAGCGTCTAGTTGACGGGCCGAATCTTATATGGGACATAATTTAGCCCAAAGCCTCCCAAAGGGCCGGACCTGATCTGGGCCGTAATTTGGCCCAAAATGTGGTAGGCTTTTAACAGGCCGGATCTCATATGGGCCTTTATTAGACCCGGAACGTGGCAGACTGTTAATGGACTGGATCAAATATGGGCCGGCATTTGGCCCAAAACATGGCGGCCTGTTAATGGGCCGGCCTACTAGTGTCATCAAAATCTTTTGGGCCTTTAGCTGGGCCGGCCCGTTATGGTCGGCAAAATCTCGTGGCCCTTTAGCTGGGCCGGCCCATTATGGTCTGCAAAATCTTGTGGGCCTTTAGCTGGGCCGGCCCATTATGGTCCGCAAAATCTCGCGGGCCTTTAGCTATGCGGGCCCATTATGGCCCGCAAAATCTTGTGGGCCTTTAGCTCGGCCGGCCCATTATGGTCCGCCAAATCTCGTAGGACTTTTGCTGGGCCGGCCCATTATGGACCGTAAAATATTGTGGGCCTTTAGTTGGGCCGTCCCATTTAAACTTTGTGGGCCACTTTTGGGCCGGTCCAGGTGTCAACATTTCATAAGCGCATCTCGCCCATTGGATGAGTGACACCTGTGCCAACGGGGAGCTGACATGTATTTCCTCCAGCCAATGATGATTTTACACGTGGAAAATCGCCATTGGGCTGGGCTTTTAATGGGTTATCGGATCCAAAACTGGACTCGATAGCTTAACGGTGTTCCGTTATGGTGGATGCCACATGTCAGTCACCCTTGACGAAAGCACTTCTGTGACACGCGATTTTTCGTCATGGAAGTGGACACTTCCATGATAATAATTTTGGTAATGTCATGGAACACTTCTACGACAGCACAGGTATGACTATCTTGATTATGTCATAAATTTTTCATGGATGTACATGCATGACAGAAAACGTGACCTACTGTGACAAACACGTATCATCACGGAAGTGTATATTTTTGTAGTGTATACCCTAGAAACATCAGGGGGAGCCACGAAACCACTTTTCCACCGCCGCAACCTTCTGTACCCGTGAGATCCCCTCTTGGCGCCTTTTCTGGCGATCTGCCAAAGGGGGAATCGATCATGGAGGGCTTTTACATCAACACCATTGCCTCTCCGATAAAGCGTAAGTAGTTTACCACAGACCTTCAGGTCCATAGTTATTAGCTAGATGGCTTCTTCTCTCTCTTTGATTCTCAATACCAAGTTCTCCTCGATGTTCTTGGAGATCTATTCGATGTAATACTCTTTGCGGTGTGTTTGCCGAGATCCGATGAATTGTGGATTTATGAACAAGTTTATCTATGATTAGTATTTGGTTCTTCTCTGAATTCTTATATGCATGATTTGATATCTTTGCAAGTCTCTTTGAATTATCGGTTTAGTTTGGCCTACTAGATTGATCTTTCTTGCAATGGGAGAAGTGCTTAGCCTTGGGTTCAATCTTGCAGTGTCCTTTCCCAGTGACAGTAGGGGCAGCAAGGCACGTATTGTATTGTTCCCATCAAGGATAAAAAGATGGGGTTTATATCATATTGCTTGAGTTTATCCCTCTACATTATGTCATCTTGCTTAATGCGTTACTCTGTTCTTATGAACTTAGTACTCTAGATGCATGCTGGATAGCGGTCGATGTGTGGAGTAATAGTAGTAGATGTAGAATCATTTCGGTCTACTTGACACGGACGTGATGCCTATGTTCATGATCATTGCCTTAGATATCTTCATAACTATGCGCTTTTCTATCAATTGCTCAGCAGTAATTTGTTCACCCACCGTAATACATGCTATCTTGAGAGAAGCCACTAGTGAAACCTATGGCCCCCGAATCTATTTTACATCATATTAGTTTCCCGTCAACTTACCAATTTATGTCGCCGTTCTTTTATTTTGCAATCTTTACTTTCCAATCTATACAACAAAAATACCAAAAATATTTACTTTACTATCTCTATTAGATCTCACTTTTGCGAGTGACCGTGAAGGGATTGACAACCCCTTTATTACCTTCGTCGAAAGGTTCTTGATTGTTTGTGCAAGTACTAGGTGACTTGTGCGTTGTCTCCTACTGGATTGATACCTTGGTTCTCATAACTGAGGGAAATACTTAAGCTACTTTGTGGCATCACCCTTTCCTCTTCAAGGGAAAACCAACGCATGCTCAAGAGGTAGCACCGTGTCACATAGAGAGAGAGAGAGAGAGGGAGAGAGAGCAAGGGCAGAGAGTGTTAGATGGGTCTATGTAGCGCAAGCGAGATACCTGTATGTGTGAACCAGGGAGATGTAAAGTTTGAGAGAGACAGAGGAGCTCCGATACAGCTGAGTGGTGCATCAGATAGCTGAGAGAGGGAAAGAGATACTCCATCTGTTCGATAATGCAGTGCCTATAAATTTTTTAGAAGTCAAAGTTTGGAAACTTTGACCACGTTTACATAAATATTTTTTATATCTACAATATCAAAGATACATCATATGAAACTACAGCTTATGATGAACGAATCTAATGATATATGTTTGTCATTCTAGATGTAAATGTTTTTCTCCACGTACCTGGTCAAACTTTGTGAAGTTTGACTTTTCAATATATCTATATGCTATGGACCGAAGAGAGTACCTAAGTTGAGAGAGATCAAGTGTGTGTGAAGGAGAAAGAGTGAGTGTGCAAAAAGAGAGTGTGTGTGTGTGTGTGTGAAAGAGAAAGGGACACCAAACCATAAAATAGAGAGAGAGTGTGTTCATTTCTTATGCAAACATATCACGCATGCATCTCCGAGATAGAAAAGCGAGGTGAGGAGATACACGAAGATAGCAAGTGCGTGGTTGTTTGCAACAAAGAGAGACCACATATGGCACATGTCCAATAGAGGTCTGACCAACAAGGGACATAGGTCGAGTGGGACGTATGGAGAAGATGGATGCATGGGGAGGGAGAGAGGGTGTGTTTGTGATAGAGAAATCCCCTCGAGGTCGTGAGGGGACTATATGGGCGGGAGACCAAGGGACGAGGTGTGTGTGCGATAGAAAGATGCCCCGAGAGAAATCGGGATAGACCAAGTGAGGGAAAGGGACAATGCATATGTTTGTGATGGAGAGTGAGAAATAGTCATATACATAGGGGACGGGGACTGTGTGTGCCTACAATGGAGTGAGAGATGGTCATATTAGCTAGGCGTGAGATTGTGTGTGTGTGCGTCTGAGATGGATAGAGAATGAGGGAGAGAGAGAGAGTTTTAGATGGGTCTGTCTAGTGCAGGCGAGATATGCAGGTGTATGTGTGACCTAGCGAGATGGAGAGTTCAAGAGAGAGAGGCAAGAACCCCGACACGGCGGAGTGGTGCATGAGAGAGTTACGGACAATGAGCTAGGGAATTTGTGTGCGTACGATGAGTCTACCCTAGATATTTAGCTTGGAGTAGAGAATCATACATTGTGTCTAGAGAGACCTATACATGGTGTGTACATGCGAACTAGAAAGATCGACAGATAGAGAGAGAGAGAGAGAGAGAGAGAGAGAGGGAGAGATAGACATATATATATATATAAAGACAGAGACAGAGAGGGAGAGGGACCGACAAGGTTTGTGTTTGTATGCGTGCGATAGAAACGAAGATTGTCGCCTACAGAGAGAACAGGAGTCCAAGAGAGGGGGAGGTCGCGGTTATGCATCGAAGACTGATATAAACCATGTTTCAATATAAATTTGCATTCAAATATTTGAATTGGAGAACATGGTGTCTGCAATCCACACATGAACGGAGATATGTGTATCAAACAAGTTCATTAATTTGACTTTCAGCATGTTCATGGAGTACTATAATACAACATGCTACTCAATTGAGGTGTTCAATTTTGGATTTAGTCCAGTATTTTGACCGCGTGAACGAGCTATTTCATTGAATCGAGATATTTCATTTTGGGTTTGATTCCCATTTTTGAGTCGGTCAACTATTTTTCATATAGTAAATCGTTAGCAACGAGCATATAAAAACACATTAGTCCCGAGCATCATCTCACGATCTAAAAAAGAAGTGGCAAGCTAATATGTCAGTGGGAAACGACACCTATGGGATCACAAGAATCCCAACTATGGTTGCCGGGGCGCGGGGTTGTGAGAAGAGCAGGATTAGCAGTCGACACAAGGATCGTTTACCCAGGTTTGGGCCGCGAAGACGCATAATACCCTAGTCCTGCTTTGGTGTGTATTAGAGAGAGTTCTTCAGCTCTCGAACTAGCTATGGTGGCTGCACATTCCAAAAGAGCCGAATCCCTCTCCAGTATGCCAAGGGCCTCCTTTTATAGTCGAAAGGGGCTGCCACAGTGGCACACAGGACGTGGAAAGGCCTACAGTGTTGCGATCTTATCGCACGTGTTACAGGACAAGACGCATTTAATGCGTAGCTTAGGTGTCCCTTAGCTTTATTGGGGACGGGAACAAGGCCCGGCCGTCCGTTGCCGCCTCGCCTTGCTTCGACATGCGCCCAGTCCAGCGATGCATGCGGCGCCATGTAGGCAGGCAGGCAGCTGAGGTGGCGCGGTGGTAGGGTCTTCACGAAGATCTGCATGCCACCACGCAGGTGATTGCTGAGTTGGCGTAGAGGTCGCCCGCCGCCACACAGGTGCCTGCCCAGCTGGTTGAGCTAGCAGCAGCTTGGGGGCGGCGGTGGAGTCTTGGTCGAGGCGGGCCTTGCCGGGGGCCCGGCAAGTGTCTTGCCGTGGCGTTGTAGTCGGCCCCGGCAAGGTGCTTGCCGGGGGTCTTGTGGATCTCCTCGACAAGGATCCCGCCGAGGGTCGCCGTCTTCTGGTTCTCATCTTATCTCATATCTCTATGGTCTTGACAGAGATTTGCATGCTACCACGGAGGTGCCTCCCGAGCCCTAGTTCCAATGTGGTTGGTTGAGTTGGAACCCGTGGGCTCAAGGGTGGCTCGCTCTGTTAGCATCGGGCAAGTTGCCCCGGCAAGGCTCTTGCCGGGGCCGCGGAGGCTGCCCGGCAAGGGTCTTGCCGGGGGAGTCCACCTCGCCCTCTCGCTCTTTGGTTTTCTTTGGTCTTGGCGTTGCCTTGGCCATCTTGTGCTTCGGCTTCTCTCCGGCTCCCCTCCTCTACCCTGCTTAGTGTGGCCGTGGCGCGCGGCTCCGACCGCCCGTGCACAAGTAAAGGGGTACAAAGGTGTGCCCCTACTTTTGTACACCGACCGGAGCCCCCGGGCCTGGGCCACACATAAGCACGACACGTCTTCTGTCTCTTGCTCCTCCCAGCCGCCATGGCGCCCAAATCCACAAAGGGCAAGGGAGTGGCCAAGGACGCCGGAGCGACGGAACCGCCGGAGAGTGGGTTGGCGGTGCAGCGGATGCAGCCAGCCTACTTCCCCTCGACGGTCGACGTGTTCGAGCTCCGGGAGGCCTTCAAACCCCTGTGGGGTGCAAGACGGGGGAGAGACGACAGGGCATCCAGCCACGCGCGTCATCCCCGTCAATTGCGCTGAGGCCGCCCCAAATTCGCACCCTTTTTTTGTTGACTACTTCTCCTGCAAGCTCTCTCCCCCCTTCTCCGATTTCTTCAATGACGTCATGCCCACCTACGGCTTCCACCTTTTGGATTTTACTCCGAATTCCGTGGCGTGCATGGCTCTTTTCATGCACCTCTGCGAGGGCTTCGCCGGGGTGCATCCCAACACAGCGCTCTTCCGCCATTACTTCTTCCCACGGATCCAACCAGGGGGTGCCATTTCTGGTTGTGTCGCCTGGATTCCACGGGCCAAGGGGGCATACCCGGAGGGCGCCATGAAGGAGAGGTGGGAAGAATGGCGGGGCCAGTGGTGCTGGATTGAAGAGAAGGACCCGCCGAACTTTTGCCGGGTCCGCGACGTGCCGCCGGTTCGCCGGGGTGACTGGAGCGACGTCGATGCCGACGATGCGAAGCTCACGGTCGCCACCACCAGGATCCTTCGCCTTACCGAAGCCGGGCTTACCCTTGAGATGATCGGGGCAGATTTCATCCGCCGCCGAATCACTCTGCTGCATAACAAGGGGAGGTCGGCCTGGCTCTTTACGAACGCTGCCGACATCATGAGGCTTCGCCCCGGCCTCGACCATAACTTCACGGTGATGGGGCACACCCACTTCTGCAAGAGACTCTTCCAGCTCGACGTGAACCGTGACGGCAAGGTCGAGCGGACCGGTAAGGCCGCGAGGGCCGCCGCGAAGGCCGGCAAGGTCGCCAAGGGGCCCTTGTTCGTGTTGCCGGCAGGAGTGGTTCCACTGAGCAACAACTCACGCCGGACCGACATCATCGCCATGATGCCGGACTTCAACGCGCACGGCCTTGACCGGAGCTGGGTCGAGCCGAAGGAAATTCAAGTGTAGGAGTTCTTCGACACCTTGCATGAGGGGTACGTCACCGCCGAGCCGTGGCTCGTCCAGGACACTGCCCAGGCAGAGCTGGACTACATCGCTGCCAGGGCGATGGAGGCGAAACTTGCCGAGGAGGCCGGCAGCTCCGGTGGCGTGGAGGACATGGCCACGACGGAGGCGGAGGAGAAGGAGCTCGCCCAGTGGGCGGAGGCCGTTGGGGAGGTCAGCAGCGCCGGCACTGGGGCTCCTCTCGTCGAGGAGGTGGTCGACGCGTCGTCGGAGGAGGAGGCTGAGACTGTTGACCCTCCGGTCACGGGGAGAGGGAGAGTCCTGCGGCAGGCCACTTCCGGTGAGCCGGTACGGCCCGTCAAGGCAGCGCGGCGGCCAAAGTCTCCAGAGGAGTCCGCGCGTCAGACGAGGGCCGTGGCGGCGAAGAAGGTCGTCAAGGCCGCGGTGGCGAAGAAAGCATCTGCCTCCTCTTCATCCAAGCGCATGCAGACTCTGCCCTCCTCCCCTCCTCCGGCAGACATCAACGCGGGGGTCACCTTTGACTTCGGGTCCCTTATCCCAAGGAGGAAGAGGAAGGCAACAGAGGAGGAGGTGGATGACGAGTAAGTATCTTGCTCTTTTCTATCATCTCCATCTCCTCAATCTTTACCGCTTGTCTTGACTTGTTTTCATCTTTGCAGGAATGCAGAGACGCTGGCCCAGAGGGTGAAGAGGGCCAAAGCCTCGGCGGGCGATCAACACCGGCGGGTACGTTGAGGGCACCACTGGTGGTGCTAAGGAGCCCAGACAGCAGCCCCCGGCACAGCCCCCAGCGTAAGTTCATTATTCACCCCTCATCAACATGTGTTGGGGGCATGATCTCCTGGTGCTGACCTTGCCGTAGTCGCAGGAGGAGGACATCAGCAGGAGGAGCCACAATGGGCTACCCCTAACACGCCGCCCCCATCGACCACACCGCCCCGAGGGGGGTCCCCGACAAGGGCGCCAAGCACCGAGCCCATGCACACGGAGGAGGGGGAGGAGAACTCGTGTGCCAGTGGCTTTGCCTCGGCGCCAAATGTTGGCGGGGAGGGGACCTCTGCTCCCTAGCCCGGCACTGGTAAGCCGCTCGCCTTTCGTCCCTGTTCTTTTTCTTTTCTTGCTGATTCTTGGTCTTGGCTTTGTCTCATTCCCTTCTTGGTGTCCAGATCGTCCATCAGCGGACGAGGAGGACATAGACGCCATCATCGAGGACGTCTCCAAGTGTGCCGCGGCAGAGGCCGAGAAGGTCGCTGCCGAGGAGTTCGCCAAGGGTGCTGCCGAAGACGCCGCCAAGGGGCCTGCCGGGGAGCCCGGAAGGGGCTTGCCGGAGAGGCCAGCAAGGCCGCCACCGAGGAGGAGGTGGTCGATGAGCAGCCTTCCTCCTCTGCTGCCTCCGGCTCCGGCAGGTATCTGAGGGTGACCGATGACCTCTTCGTCCACCTCCCAGGGGCGTCCAGCTCCAGGGCGCCCGTCGAGGGAGAGGTGTTCGACGAAGAGGTGCTTGCCGCTGCCGGGCTCGAGGTCGTCAACGAGCCGAGCGCTGGTGGCGACGGCTCTCAGGAGGAGCGGCTTCTCCAGGCCATGGGCGCCAATTTCCGAAAGCTCCAGGCGCTCCACCATGCCCGCGTGGACAAGGCCAAGTCCAGGATGGCAACGGTGGACAAGGCAGAGGCGGACCTCAAGGCACAGACTTGGTTCTACCAAGCTAGCGAAGAGCTGAAGGACGCCCAGGGCGAGCTAGCCAAGCGTGACATGTAGCTCACCATGAAGCTGGCCGACATCAAGAAGGCCCAAGAGACGGCGGAGGGCTTCACCGCTGCAGCCGAGGCCGCTCGGACCCAACATCAGGCCGCGCTGAACTCTCAGGAGGAGGACCTCGCCAAACGTGAGGCGGACCTCGACACGAAACTCCGCGCCAAGGACGAGGAGGTGGAGAAGCTTGTCGCGCAGCGGACCCAAGAGCTGGAGCAGAGGCACAGGGAGACGCTCGATGCCCAGGCTCTGGGAGACGCCGGCAAGGTGAAGGAGCTGGAGGTGGAGCGGGACAGGTTGAAGGAGCAGGCCCTGAAGCTGTCCCAGGAGAAGGACACGCTCAACGGCGCCCTGACGGAGGCGCAGGACACGACTGTCAGCAGGGCCGGGAAGCTCTCCAAGGCCAACAACTCCATCAAAGACCTCAAGCTGAAGCTGGAGGGCCTCAAGGAGATGCTCTCATAGGCCAATGCTCGGGATGAGACCCTGGCCAAGGATCTGGAGGCCGAGAAGCTACAGCGGAGGAACGACGCCGCCAGCCACAAGGATTTCATGGAGGGTGAGAATCGCTGGATCAGCCGCCTCGAGGACGTCGCCAGCAGGATTACCATGCAGTTGGCTACCATGGGGATGCCAAATGTGAGGTACGCCCTAGAGCGCAGCGGGACTACCAACGCCAAGCTGACCCTGTTCTGCGAGGGCATTCTCGGGGCCCTCGAGCAGTTCCACTCCAACAAGGCGGCTTTGCTGGCCGACGAGAACCGAAGGCTTTGCCGGGGTGCCATGACCAAGGTCCTCACCAAGGTGGCATACTGTAACCCCACCCTTGACTTTGATGCCGCGCTGGAGAGCTTGGCGGAGGGCACTGACCTCGCGCCACTCAACGAGCGTATCGAGCCCATCATCAGCCTCATCGACGGAATTCAAAGGGTGGAGGGCCAGCGCCGGGATTAGGCACCCCGTTTCTTATCGCCCCTGCAGGTTCATGACCAAGACAATTTCTATCTTTAGTTAGAACCGCGGCAACAATTTTATGTAATATAACTCTGCAGTACTCTTGATACAATGCATGTTATTTTCCTTTTCGACTTCCCTTTGTATATCCACCCTATGTTAACTGGGTAGGCTTGCCGGCGCGTAAACCCAGGGCTGGGTCTTGTGGACAGATCCCCATTGGCCTGCCGGGTGCGCTTGCTGCCGGGGAACCCACCTTACCGCCTTTAACGCGGCCGGTCGACCTGTCGAGCTTGACTCGAGTCAGAATCGAGAGCGTTGCCTAGTGCGGAAGGCTACCCTGCCACTCTCGACGCGGCCGCTTGAGCTATTGAGCGGACTCGAAACAGAGCAAGGGCGTTGCCAATTGCGGGAGGGCCCCTTTACGTGTGTGTTTTCCATACATAGGCAGGATCTCCGAGGACAAGAAACTCATGTATAAAAAGAAAATTACTCAAACCTCTGGATGACTTAGCTTTTCTGTTGCCGCGCCGGCGTCCTTCGCGCTTGCAGGCGGTTCAGTTTTCTCCTAGTCGTCTTCTTTTTTAGAGGCCATGGCCATGAAGAACTGCTAGGTTAACTACTAGACCAGGTTCTCACAATTGCGCCCCTACCTGGCGTGCCAAAGATGTCGGTGGGAAATGACACCTATGGGATCACAAGAATCCCTACTACGGTTGCCGGGGCGCGGGGTTGTGAGAAGAGCAGGATTAGCAGTCAACACAAGGATCGTTTACCCAGGTTTGGGCCGCGAAGACGCGTAATACTCTAGTCCTGCTTTGGTGTGTATTAGAGAGAGTTCTTGAGCTCTCGAACTAGCTATGGTGGCTGCGTAGTCCAAAAGAGCAACATCCCTCTCCAGTATGCCAAGGGCCTCCTTTTATAGTCGAAAGGGGCTGCCACAGTGGCACACAGGAGGTGGAAAGGCCTACAGTGCTGCGAGCTTATCGCTCGTGTTACAGGACAAGACGCATTTAATGCATAGCTTAGGTGTCCCTTAGCTTTATTGGGGACAGGAACGAGGCCCGTCCCGTCCGTTGGCGCCTCGCCTTGCTTCGACACGCGCCCAGTCCAGGGATGCATGCGGCGCCATGTAGGCAGGCAGACAGCTGAGGTGGCACGTTGGTAGGGTCTTCACGAAGATCTGCGTGCCCAGCAGGTGCTTGCTGAGTTGGCGTAGAGGTCGCCCGCCGCCACGCAGGTGCCTGCCCAGCTGGTTGAGCTAGCAGCTGCTTGGGGGCGGCGGTGGAGTCTTGGTCGACGTGGGCCTGGCCGTGGCCCCGCTGACGCCCTCGGCAAGGGCCTTGCCGGGGTCCGGCAAGGGTCTTGCTGTGGCGTTGCAGTCGTCCCCGGCAAGGCGCTTGCTGGGGGTCTTGTGGATCTCCTCGGCAAGGATCCCGCCGAGGGTCGCCGTCTTCTGGTTCTCATCTGATCTCATATCTCTATGGTCTTGACAAACATTTGCGTGCTACCACGAAGGTGCCTCCCGAGCCCTAGTTCCAATGTGGTTGGTTGAGTTGGAACCCGTGGGCTCAAGGGTGGCTCGCTCTGTTAGCATCGGGCAAGTTGCCCCGGGAAGGCTCTTGCCGGGGCCGCGGAGGCTGCCCCGGCAAGGGTCTTGCCCGGGGAGTCCACCTCGCCCTCTCGCTCTTTGGTTTTCTTTGGTCTTGGCGTTGCCTTGGCCATCTTGTGCTTCGGCTTCTCTCTGGCTCCCCTCCTCTTCCCTGCTTAGTGTGGCCGTGGTGCGCGGCTCCGACTGCCCGTGCACAAGTAAAGGGGTACAAAGGTGTGCCCCTACTTTTGTACACCGACATAATATTTTCAAATTTTGATTCGAATTGACTTGGTAAGGTAAACGTGGATGCCTATTCATCCAAAATTTGAACGAACCGTTAAACACCCTCTGCTTGGTGGAATTCGCCCGAGCAAATAAATGGGAGACGTGAAATTACCGGCGTATGTGGGACATGCATCAATTGGCCCGTTGTACATTGAGGGTAGGTTCATAACTTCATCCAGGTGCGCCTTCTCCTCAGCCGAAATGACACGTGCCGAATAATTCATAAACCATGGGTGGGAATACACCCTCTCCTCGGCCGAAATTGGAGGTGCCGAATAATTCATAAACCATGGGCGGCATAACACCCTCTCCTCTGCCGAAATTGCTCGCGCCCACTATTTCAAAACATGCCTGATAACCCACAAGTATAGGGGATCAGTTGTAGCCTTTCTCGATAAATAACAGGGTCGAACCCAATGAGGAGCTAAAGGTAGGATTTGTATTCCCTTCAAGTTCTATCAACCACCGATACAAGTACATGCACTTAACGTAGGTGTGATACGATAGTTTGCAAGATAATAAAGAGCACGTAAATAAAATATAGGGGATATTTAGATAAAGACACAACTAAGTTAGTTTTAGTAGAGAGCTTTGTCACAAGAAAGTTATTTGTCCTTAGGCAATCGATAACCAAACCGGTAATCACTATTGCAATTTTATATGAGGGAGAGGCATACGCTAACATACTTTCTCTTCTTGGATCATATGCACTTATGATTGGAACTCTAGCAAACATCCGTAACTACTAAATATCATTAAGGTAAAACTGTGACGCCCCCGATTCAATCGTACACTAATCATACACGCAAACGCGTGCGATCAAGATCAGGGACTCACGGGAAGATATCACAACACAACTCTAAAAATAAAATAAGTCATACAAGCATCATAATACAAGCCAGGGGCCTCGAGGGATCGAATACAGGTGCTCGATCATAGACAAGTCAGTGGAAGCAACAATATCTGAGTACAGACATAAGTTAAACAAGTTGCCATAAGATGGCTAGCACAAACTGGGATACAGATCGAAAGAGGCGCAGGCCTCCTGCCGGGGATCCTCCTAAACTACTCCTGGTCGTCGTCAACGGCTTGCACGTAGTAGTAGGCACCTCCGGTGTAGTAGGAGTCGTCGACGACGGTGGCGTCTGGCTCCTGGGCTCTAGCATCTGGTTGCGACAACCGAGAGGAAAGGAAAGGGGGAAACGAAGTGGGAAAGCAACCATGAGTACTCATCCAAAGTACTCGCAAGCAAGGATCTACACTACATATGCATGGGTATCTGTGTAAATGGGCAATATTGGTGGACTGAAATGCAGAATGCCAGAATAAGAGGTGGATAGCTAATCCTATCAAAGACTACACTTCTGGCAACCTCCATCTTGCAGCATGTAGAACAGAGTAGATGGTAAGTTCACCAAGTAGCATCGCACGGCATAATCCTACCCGGCGATCCTCCCCTTGTCGCCCTATTTGAGAGCGATCACCGGGTTATATCTGGCACTTGGAAGGGTGTGTTTTATTAAGTATCTGGTCCTAGTTGTCATAAGGTCAAGGTACAACTCCAAGTCGTCCTGTTACCGAAGATCACGGCTATTCGAATAGATAAACTTCCCTGTAGGGGTGCACCACATTACCCGACACGCTCGATCCCTTTGGCCGGGCACACTTTCCTGGGTCATGTCCGGCCTCGGGAGATCAACACGGTGCATCCCTACCTAGGCTCAATAGAGAGGTCAGCACGCCGGTCTAAATCCTATGGCGCAGGGGTCTGGGCCCATCGCCCATTGCACACCTGCACGTTGCGAGGGCGGCCGGAAGTAGACCTAGCCTCCCTAATACAAGAGCAGGCGTTCCAGTCCAATCCGGCGCGCGCCGCTCAGTCGCTGACGTCAAAAAGAGCTTCGGCTGATACCACGACGCCGGTTGCCCATATCTTGTCCCACGTGGCGGTTTGTGCGTATAAGGTCAACGATCCAACTCAGATCAAATACCAAGATCTCATTAAGCGTGTTATTTTGAAGTAACCGCGGATGCCGACCAAGGCCAGGCCCACCTCTCTCCTAGGTGGTCTCAACCTACCCTGTCACTCCGCCACAAAGTAATAGTCGGGGGCCATCGGGAACCCAGGCCCACCTCTACCGGGATGGAGCCACCTGCCCCTTCAGCCCCCATCTCCGAACAGTATCATAAGTAATGTAACAGTATAAAGTATATAGCATATGCCTGTGATCACCTCCCGAGTGATCACGGCCCAGTAGTATAGCATGGCAGACGGACAAGAATGTAGGGCCACTGATGGAATACTAGCATTCTATACTAAGCATTTAGGATTGCAGGTAAGGGTAACAACTGTAGCAACAATGACATGCTATGCATCAGAATAGGATTAACCGAAAGCAGTAACATGCTACACTACTCTAATGCAAGCAATAGAGAGAAGGAATAGGCAATATCTGGTGATCAAGGGGGAGGGCTTGCCTGGTTGCTCTGGCAAGTAGGGGTCATCAACAACGTAGTCGACCGGGGCACCAGCAGCGGCGTCAGTCTCGTAGTCTACCGAAGAGAAGAGGGGGAAGAAACAATGAATACAATCCAAATAGATGCATAATGATGCATGGCATGTCAAGTAACTGTGCTAGGAGTGCCCTAACGCGGTAGGAGGTGATACCGGTGAAGGGGGAAAACATCCGGGAAAGTATCCCCGGTGTTTCGCGTTTTCGGACAGATGAACCGGAGGGGGAAAGTTGCGTGTTTGCTATGCTAGGGGTGTGTGCCGGATGAACGGACAGCGTATTCGAATTCATCTCGTCGCTCTAAGCAACTTTCATGTACAAAGTATTTTCATCCGAGTTACGGATTATTTAATATTGATTTTTAAAGTTTTAAATCATTTTCTAAAAAAAATTAATTCGAAAATTAAATGTTAAATTGCTATGGGTACATAGAAGTGTACCCACAGATGGGCTTGGGTGGCTGACCAGTAGGCCCAGTTGACTTGGTCAACTGCCCAGTCAGCAGAGGCTGACTGATGGGGCCGGTTAAAGTCAACAGCCAGTCAGCATTGACCGTTGACTGGTCAAACTGACTAGTGGGTCCCGCTTGTCATAGTCTCATAGTAATTAAATAGGGTTAATTAGCTTTAACTAAATGATTAGGTCCATCCAGATTAATTAAGTTAATTAATTCTTTAATTAATTAATTAATTAATATTTTAATTATTATATTTTTTAATTCCTCTCCTTTTTTTATTAACGTTCTTGGGGGTGGGCCCCGACTGTCATTGGCGAGGGCCATGGCGGGGCGGGCTAATGGGCAAAGCCCGAACGGGCGCATGCCCGAGGGATGCTGGGCACGCACGGCGCATGCCGGCGCCGGCGGCCAGGGCCAGGGGAGGCGGCGGAGGGGTGGCCGCGGTGGGCAGTGGCGGGGCAGAGCAGTGAGGCGCTGGCATGGCGCAGCAGCAGGGGAGCAAGGGCGCGGGGCGCGGCCATCGTGGGCAACGCAGGGAGGCGGCGCACTACGAGGATGACTCGGGTGCGGGGAGCACGGCGCAGAGGGCGCGCTGGGCGCGGTGAGCGCGTGCTCACCCCGGCGCGCGCTCGTGGATGATCTACCGTGCGGTGACCGCGAGCGAGGAGTGAGGCAGAGAAGGGGAGAGGCTCGGGGCCTCACCAGCATTGATGGGGAGAGGGGGCGTCGAGGCTTGCTGGCGGCCGGCAGGGAAGAGGACGAGGACGCGAGGTCCGGCGAGGAGGCGGTCGAGGTGGCGGACGACGGAGCCGGCGAGGACGACGACGTGCGCGTCGGGGGCGACAAGGTTAAGGCGGTGATGGGAGTCGTGGTTGGGCGGCATCGTGTGGCGGAGTGGCCGAGGCGGAGGCTCTTCGAGCGGCGGCAGCGTTTGAGCCCGATCCCGTTTGGATCTGGGGGAGAGGGAGAGTGGGGAGTGCGAGTGGGGGAATGGGAGGAGTGGGGCGCCGTGTGGGCTAGGGTTACGGGGGTACAGGGGGTTAAGGGAGTAAGGGGGGCCGACCTGGGCCGGTTGGTTCGGCGGCGAGGTGGGCCGTTCGGCCAAGTTGGCCAGGGGGGTTTCCTCTTTCTTTTTGTTTTTTTTTCTTTTCTGTTTTGTCCTTTTTCTTTTTATTTATTTTTCCTTTTATGTTTTAGTTTTGTTTCCTAATGTTTTAGTTTTAGTAAAATATACACTCATCATCTAAATTAGTATTTCAACTTAGTCCATAGTCACAAAAAGTCTAGTCCTCAAATAAATCAGTTTGACATTTTATTAATTACAAAAGGTATTTAAATAGTTGTTTTTGCTGCTGTTTTATTCATTTTATTGTATTTAAACATTTTATAAAGGTGTTGTTTCTCCACCATAATTACCTATGCAATATTTGGTTCACTCCAAACATTTTATTTTTAATATTTGAAAACTTTTATTGTTTGCTTGATTTTGATTTTGAATTTGAACCGGTTTCTAAGTAACGCGAGATTAGCCATAGTAATCAAAGTGACGTGGCATCATTATCAGATAATTACCGTAGCTTAATTATCCGGGCGTCACAATTTTCCTCCACTACAAGAAATCTCGTCCCGAGATTTAAGATGCGGTTAAATGGGGAAGGTTCGGGTTACAAAATTCTAGCGAGTGTTCTCGGTCTTGGTTGCTCTTCTCGAAGGGGTTGATCCATTATGTTGAGATCTTCATTTCTTTGCTTCAGGTCATCATGATTAAGTCGGCATCCTTTCTTCGGGAACTCCATCGTACTTACAAAAGTATAAAGGGGGTATTTCGGGAGAATGGACCTCTGCAAGGTTGACTATCTGGTAGCTAACATCGGGGAAGGTGGCAGAAAGTAACTCTCGAACTGAAACTTAAGAAAATATCGAGAGCAAAGTAAGAAGGTACCATGAGAAGTTTCAAGCGGGTAGGCAATCGTTCGATGCCTGATACAAAGTGTAAAAGGGGTCCAGAGCAATGGGAATAAGTTTTATGTCTGATACCAGAATTGATGATATCTCGGAAGGTGGCCCGTCAATTACATACAAAGCCAGGCTCGAGGAATAACTTTGGCAACAGGGTTTACACGAGAGTCAGGTTTCGATCCTGTGGAACTGTGGGTTATAGGCCCACCATGTGGGTTAGAAGAAGGAAGGCGTTGACATCTGGCACGGTCATGATAGCAAGGCATGTTAGAGAATAACCGGCCAGTTATGTTGACTGCATCGTTGGTACCAAGGGCAAGGGACGAAGAGAATCATTTTCCTGCTCGTTGAACGAGGCGGACCATTAGGCAAAGTTCTCGTCCATCGGTGGCTACCGGAATATCATCAACAATAGTAACAGGGCCTCGTTGACAGAATTGTACACCGAGGTGTTTACATATGCAGGAGAATATTACTGCTTAGATCATATAGAACATAAGGAATGGTGATGTTAATAAGTATTCCGGTTAGAAACAAGACGGGGACCAAGAAAAGAATGGTGATGTTAATAAGTATCACTTGTATCAAGAATTCTTAAGGGTGGTGAATTTCCCATGACATTCTTGACATAAAAGATAGCAATACTCCAAGGTAGAACATAACATAAGTTAGATAGCAAGGATCTCAAGGTACAACACAAAACATGAACAAGTTTGTGTTGAAGGGAAAGCAAGAATGTTGCCGATGATAACACAAATCATCGAGGGGCAAGGATGGTATTTCTCATCATGAATTCAATTGATATCCTAGAGGAACTCAGAATGTTGATGATGATCATGACAAATTTTGTCGAGAGGTTTCATGGAGATGTAATCGGTCGGCAATGACATCAAGTCAAAGGAATGATGAAGCGAAATGTTCTTGGGACCATGAGTACGACACAAAACTCAAATTCAAGCTTGTCGTTCAAGGTGGAATGATAAGACGAGGAAATCGGCGTAAGCTTAGCTCCTGATCGAAAGTTGTGCTCCGGAATTAAGGACCCGGTAGCACAGTTAAAATTAGCACGATAATGATGTACCGATCAGGCTAGGAGTGACGTGATGGAGTATTAAACTTCTCAACAACAATGTACTGGGAGTACCGAATCTCAGTGTTGATTCGATTCACAAATCGGTGTTCTCGGTTGACGACAACCCAGAACCCGTGGAGTGACTATGATGGGGAATGGTACTACTTCATCAGAAATTCATAAGATGAAGTGCAATGGGTTGATATCCTCGAGATACCAGGGGGTACTACTCGAAGGTAGAACAAAATAGAGGTTGGGAAGGCGTACTGATCTGCAGAAGGCAAGTACTTTAACTTGTCCGAGAAATAGAATCAAAGGAGAACAATCATGGTCGGAACCACGGTTGCAAAGGATCAATTCACAGATACCAGATGATATTTATCAAGGAAATAGTTATTATTACAAGAAGCTTCCATGATAGGATCTACATCGTGTCCATGGGCATCAACACAAAGTTCAAGGTCGACTCCCACTTCTCTAATGCATAACCTATCATCCACTTCTCTTTTTCGAAGGAGTTGTAATGTTGAAATTTTATCTAGCAAAATACCAGAAGAGTATGACTGGTGAAAACTTTCGAGATCACACATATTAAGGAAGGCCTAGGTTCAACCCATCGGGGCATCGTGGAAACATATATCACAAACTTCAGGGGTAAATAACTCAAGCTCAGAAGCAGAGCATGGTTGAGAAGCAGAGGATACAATTTACCAAGGGCATTACGTATCCGAGAAAAGGCTCACAAGGCTAATGATAATGAAGGACAGTGTCGGATAAAAATCCTAACAAAGGATCTGACAGTCCATAACGGAGCTAATGTGAGCATCGACACACAATCACAGAAAGAAAGAATGCAAGGAGATCAGATGATAGAAACAACTGACTAATTCAAAGCTCAATTGTAAAGGAATTATGATTTCAAGGGCTCAGAAGCAAACGCTCGGATTAAGGATGGATAAGTTGAGTAGACTTAGGGATACAATCAACGGCAATCCGATTGGTCGAGAACCAGCTTATGTGTAAAATGATGTCTGAGCCGGAAAAATAAACCCTGAGGATTGCAAGCATCTGCAGCATATTGAATCGACAGACTGAAAATGATAGTGACAAAGGATGCTAATAAGATTACTAGACTTATGGGATTAACCATAATGTAAGCAAGCAAGAATTTCAAGAGCAATAGGCTGTTGAGGATTTTCGGAAGATCGGTTGGTATTTAGAAGATTGGTGACATACATGAATCAACTGGGGATGAGTGGATACTCGATAGGTGCAATAAATTATCCGTGGGGGTATTCAGGTGGCTTAGAACTGCAAGGCAGTAGGCACAGAGTTCTCTCAAAGCAATAGAGAGAATTTCGGGGTATCTTGTAATAACCAGATCAACTGGGAATAAAAGTAGGAACGACAAGTGCATGTATTTATCCATAGGGGTATTATGATGGTAGGGAATAGAAAAAGCAACGGGCACAAAGTCTCGAGAGAACATCGGAGAGTAACTTCGAAATCTTCTGGTGCAGCCGGCGACCATCTGGACTGAAGGGGCTCTCCTGGGGAAAGTGTTTTCGAGAACCTAAAGTTAGATTTAAGAAAATCATTTAACCTGAATAGAAGAGAGATCAGAGTCCCAGAGTATAGGTCGAGGAATAAAAGATCCTAATACCACCCAATGGCGACGTGGGCCCGTAAGGCACACAGCCATGTTAGTAAAAGTTTTGTAATGTCTAGACTCGACTTCGGCCAAGGAGTGTGGAAGGGGGATTCCTACAGGCAGTCGGCTCTGATACCAACTTGTGACGCCCCTGATTCAATCGTACACTAATCATACACGCAAACGTGTACGATCAAGATCAGGGACTCACGGGAAGATATCACAACAGAACTCTAAAAATAAAATAAGTCATACAAGCATCATAATACAAGCCAGGGCCCTCGAGGGCTCGAATACAGGTGCTCGATCATAGACAAGTCAGCGGAAGCAACAATATCTGAGTACAGACATAAGTTAAACAAGTTGCCATAAGATGGCTAGCACAAACTGGGATACAGATTGAAAGAGGCGCAGGCCTCCTGCCTGGGATCCTCCTAAACTAATCCTGGTCGTCGTCAGCGGCCTGCACGTAGTAGTAGGCACCTCCGGTGTAGTAGGAGTCATTGTCGACGGTGGCGTCTGGGTCCTGGGCTCCAGCATCTGGTTGCGACAACCGAGAGAAAGGGGAAAAGAAGGGGGAAAGCAACCGTGAGTACTCATCCAAAGTACTCGCATGCAAGGATCTACACTACATACGCATGGGTATCTGTGTAAATGGGCAATATCGGTGGACTGAACTGCAGAATGCCCGAATAAGAGGGGGATAGCTAGTCCTATCAAAGACTATGCTTCTGGCAACCTCCATCTTGCAGCATGTAGAAGAGAGTAGATGGTAAGTTCACCAAGTAGCATCGCATAGCATAATCCTACCCGGCGATCCTCCCCTCGTCGCCCTGTGTGAGAGCGATCACCGAGTTATATCTGGCACTTGGAAGGGTGTGTTTTATTAAGTATCCGGTTCTAGTTGTCATAAGGTCAAGGTACAACTCCAAGTCGTCCTGTTACCGAAGATCACGGCTATTCGAATAGATAAACTTCCCTGCAGGGGTACACCACATTACCCGGCATGCTCAATCCCTTTGGTCGGGCACACTTTCCTGGGTCATGTCCGGCCTCCGGAGATCAACATGTCGCAGCCCTACCTAGGCTTAACAGAGAGGTCAGCACGCCAGTCAAAATCCTATGGCGCAGGGGTCTAGGCCCATCGCCCATTGCACACCTGCACGTTGCGAGGGCGGCCGGAAGCAGACCTAGCCTCCCTAATTCAAGAGCAGGTGTTCCAGTCCAATCCGGCGCGCACCACTCAGTCGCTGACGTCAAAAAGAGCTTCGGCTGATACCACGACGCCGGTTGCCCATATCTTGTCCCACGTGGCGGTTAGTGCGTATAAGGTCAAACCCAACTCAGATCAAATACCAAGATCTCGTTAAGCGTGTTATTTTGAAGTAACCGGGACGCCGACCAGGGCCAGGCCCACCTCTCTCCTAGGTGGTCTCAACCTACCCTGTCGCTCCGCCATAAAGTAACAGTCGGGGGCCGTCGGGAACCCAGGACCACCTCTACCGGGATGGAGCCACCTCCCGCTTCAGCCCCCATCTCCAAACAGTATCATAAGTAATGTAACAGTATAAAGTATATAGCATATGCCCGTGATCACCTCCCGAGTGATCATGGCCCAGTAGTATAGAATGGCAGACGGACAAGAATGTAGGGCCACTGATGGAATACTAGCATTCTATACTAAGCATATAGGATTGCAGGTAAGGGTAACAACTGCAGCAACAATGACATGCTATGCATCAGAATAGGATTAACCGAAAGCAGTAACATGCTACACTACTCTAATACAAGCAGTAGAGAGAAGGAATAGGCGATATCTGGTGATCAAGGGGGGGCTTTCCTGGTTGCTCTGGCAAGTAGGGGTCGTCAACAACGTAGTCGATCGGGGCACCAGCAGCGACGTAAGTCTCGTAGTCTACCGAAGAGAAGAGGGGGAAGAAACAATGAATACAATGCAAACAGGTGCATAACGAGGCATGGCATGTTAAGTAACTGTGCTAGGAGTGCCCTAATGCGGTAGGAGGTGATACCGGTGAAGGGGGAAAACATCCGGGAAAGTATCCCCGGTGTTTCACGTTTTCGGACAGATGAACCGGAGGGGGAAAGTTGCGTGTTTGCTATGCTAGGGGTGTGTGCCGGATGAACGGACAGCGTATTCGAATTCGTCTCGTCGTTCTGAGCAACATTCATGTACAAAGTATTTTCATCCGAGTTACGGATTATTTTATATTGATTTTTAAAGTTTTAGATCATTTTCTAAATTATTTTTAATTCGAAAATTAAATGTTAAATTGCTATGGGTAGATAGAAGTGTACCCACAGATGGGCTTGGGTGGCTGACCAGTAGGCCCAGTTGACTTGGTCAACTGCCCAGTCAGCAGAGGCTGACTGATGGGGCCGGTTAAAGTCAACAGCCCAGTCAGCATTGACCGTTGACTGGTCAAACTGACTAGTGGGTCCCGCTTGTCATAGTCTCATTGTAATTAAACAGGGTTAATTAGCTTTAACTAAATGATTAGGTCATCCAGATTAATTAAGTTAATTAATTCTTTAGTTAATTAATTAATTAATTAATTAATATTTTAATTATTATATTTTTTAATTCCTCTCCTTTTTTATTAACGTTCTGGGGTGGGCCCCGGCTGTCATTGGCCAGGGCCATGGCGGGGCGGGCTAATGGGCATCGCCCAAACGGGCGCATACCCGAGGGATGCTGGGCACGCACGGCGCATGCCAGGGCCAGGGGAGGCGGCGGAGGAGTGGCCGCGGCGGGCAGTGGCGGGGCTGAGCAGCGAGGCGCTGGCACGGCGCAGCAGCAGGGGAGCAAGGGCGCGGGGCGCGGCCATCATGGGCAGCGCGAGGAGGCGGCGCACTGCGAGGACGACTCGGGCGCGGGGAGCACGGCGCAAAGGGCGCGGTGAGCGCGTGCTCACCCCAGCGCGCGCGTGGATGATCTAACGTGCGGTGACCGCGAGCGAGGCGTGAGGCAGAGAAGGGGAGAGGCCCGGGGCCTCACCAGCATTGATGGGGAGAGGGCGCGCCGAGGCTTGGTGGCGGCCGGCGGGGAAGAGGACGAGGGCGCGAGGTCCAGCGAGGAGGCGGTCGAGGTGGCTGATGACGGAGCCGGCGAGGACGACGACATGCGCGTCGGGGGCGACGAGGTTAAGGTGGTGATGGGACTCGGGGTTGGGCGGCGTCGTGCGGCGGAGTGGCCGAGGCGGAGGCGCTTCGGGTGGCGGCGG
>NC_057802.1:223575733-223584506 GCF_018294505.1 Triticum aestivum
GGCCAGCTGGGCCGTTCGGCCCAGTTGGCCAGGGGGGTTTCCTCTTTCTTTCTTTTTTTTCTTTTCTGTTTTTCCTATTTCTTTTTATTTATTTTTCCTTTTATGTTTTAGTTTTGTTTCCTAATGTTTTAGTTTTAGTAAAATATACACTCATCATCTAAATTAGTATTTCAACTTAGTCCATAGTCACAAAAAGTCTAGTCCTCAAATAAATCAGTTTGACATTTTATTAATTACAAAAGGTATTTAAATAATTGTTTTTGTTGTTGTTTTATTCATTTTATAGTATTTAAACATTTTATAAAGGTGTGGTTTCTCCACCATAATTACCTATGCAATATTTGGTTCACTCCAAACATTTTAGTTTTGATATTTGAAAACTTTTGTTGTTTGCTTGATTTTGAATTTTAATTTGAACCGATTTCTAAGTACCGCGAGATTAGCCATAGTAATCAAAGTGACGTGGAATCATTAGCAGAGAATTACCGTAGCTTAATTATCCGGGCGTCACAAAAACCCAACCATAGCATTAGAGTATCAAGTCCTCTTATCCGTGTTTGTGTTTCTTTCACTCATGCGACGCAGACAATAAGCAAACCATGAACATATTGCAACAACCTACAGTGGGGATCCCTCACGCTTGCGCGACATAGAGAGCACCATAGGACAACACCAATAATAAAACATGCAACTCAAACCAATCACGATCATCAATCAACCCATAGGACAAAACGGATCTACTCAAACATCATAGGGTAGCCATACATCATTGGGAAATAATATATAGCATTGAGCACCATGTTTATGTAGAGATTACAGCAGGGAGAAGGGGTATTACACCGCTGCATAGAGGGGGGAGAGTTGGTGATGACGGCGGCGAAGTTGTTGGTGTAGATCGCCGTCACGATGATCGCCGTCACCAGGCATAAGGCCGAGCCTTCCACCCTTTACCAAGTATATAGATGCATTAATTAAATAAGAGATATTGTGATATCCCAACATAAACATAATCCAACATGGAGCAATCTTCATCTTAACCTGCACCTAGCAACACTATAAGAGGGGCTGAGCAAAAGCGGCAACATAGCCAAACAACGGTTTGCTAGGAAGGGTGACAAAGGTTAGAGGTTCATGGCAATTTGGGAGGCTTGATAAGCAAGTGGTAGGTAACGCGACATAGCAATAGAGCGAACAACTATCAAGCAAAGATAGAAGTGATTTCGAGGGTATGGTCATCTTGCCTGAGATCCCGCTAGGAAGAAGAACGAGTCCATGAAGAAGACAAACAGACAGAGTCGAACGAATCCTCACAACTCCGGAAAGAAACCGAAGCTAACGAGAGAAGCAATCCGGAAAGAAACAAACAACATAGTAAACACACAATCATAAACATGGCATGATGCACAGTCAAGTATGATGCATGTCCGGTTTAAATGAGGCATGGCATGGGAAAATGCAACAAACAATACTACAAATTAAGTGGAGCTCAATATGCCATGAGTTGCATATTGACGAAACACCACATCAATTATTTAGTTCTCTCCCGTTTATGTACCCAACAATATTAAATGTTGTTAAACATGGCAAGAGGCGAAGCATAAGTAAACTAACTATCTGGGCAATTTAAATGAGGCCGGAACAACAAACAACAATTCCGGAAAAACCCCATATGTCATTTAGCAATTTAAAGCGAACAACAATTTTAAACATTTAAATGTCGTTATCATGATGCGGATGACAATGCAAGTATTATGCAATATTATGAAAATTTTGTTATAAGCATGTTATGAAGCATTTGTCACCGTGGTGGAAGAAAGAGGTGCCACGGCAACGATAACGAAAATGGAGCCACGACAACGATAACGAAAATGGTGCCACGGCAACGATAACGAAAATGGTGCCATGGCAACATCCCGATGATCCGACAACTCATCGAGATGTCGGTGCGAACGAAAATGTAGATGTGCAGAACATGCAAAAGATGGTGGGGTGATCCCGACTACCGGGTTCCCACGGGTCGACGCATGTCAACCGAGGAGGACTGTGCAAGCGACAAATTCAAACACGGTGCAAATGCGAGCATCTCATACAACACATGCATTCGGTCCATGGCGGTCGTCTTGTCATTGTACCTTTGAAGCGTGCATTTTGGAACGAATCAAGTTCGGTACGATGTAGAGGAAGTAGTCGTTCACGGGTCGTCGTGGGAAGTAGTTGTACACGTTTCGTAGATGAACTTGGCGTAACCGTGCGGTAGTCGAACTTGGCGACGGTAGTGGTACACATTGTCTTGTCGAATCCGAGCGACAGTAGTCGTACACGACATGTTGTGGAAGTAGTGGTACACGTATCATAGAGGACCTTGACAGAATTCAGTCTGCGGGGTCGTCGCGGTACTTGGCGTTTGGTGCGGTAGTCGTTCGGGCACCGTATGTCGTGGTACTTGGCGGTCTTGATGATTCCAAGGGTCTCGGTGGAGGCCATGGCACTCCCTGGTGGCACCGAGGTGGTCTAGCAGCAGCAGCAAGGGCGTCGGGGAGGTGATGGCCGTGGTGGGACTTGGCGCATGGAGGAGGTTGGTTCCGAGCGGGACTAGCCTGTCCTGGCGGGCTGCTTGCTGGCGAGGTTCAGGTGAGGTCGCCGGCCGGTGGAGGTGCAGCAGAGGATGTCGCGGGGCCCTCGAGCTGAGGCAGGGCTTCTCCTGCTGGCTTCTGGTGACGAGCGGCGCGGGAACGAGGACGCGGCAGGAGGTCGGCGAGGGAGCGGCCGATGGCGGCCGGACCAGGAGTCGAGGCGGCGGAGCTCCTGCTCGGCGACAGACGAAGCAGCAAGGAGGAGGCGCTCGGGGACGGCTCGGGCTCTAGGAGCTCGGGTGCAGGACGAGGAAGGGAGACGCGAGGAGGGCCATGGCGGCACGGGCGATGAAGCAGCAGCGGCACTGGCGCCGGCCATGCGACGGAGAGGCAAAGCAGAGGGAAACAGGATGAGGGCGCGACGCTCCTGCTGGGCGCGGAGGACGACGGCTGCAGGTGCGGGGTCTCGCTCCTCTCCCTGGCGAAGCAAGGAAGAAGGAGGGGCTCGGGCGCAGGGAGCTCCTAGCTCGATGCTTGCGTGTGTGTGTGTGGCGGCGGGCAGAGGGAACGAGAGGGAGAGGGGAGATGCTCGCTAGGGTTAAGAGTTGGGGCGAGCTGGGCCTTGGGCCATGGAGGAGCGGGGCTGCGGATGGGCCTAGATGGCAGGCTGGGGTGCGTTGGGGGTCTCTCTCTTCTGTCTCCCTTATTTTCTTTAACAGAAAAGAATTAGAGAGAAGAAAAGAAAGAGAGGGTTAGGGAAAGATTTTTCGCATGGGGATAAATTTCCCGGACTTATAAAAATGCACTAGATCCAGGAAAATAGCAGTGGCATGATTGAAAGATATAAATTCAAATGCATTTGAATTTAATTCAAATGATTTGAATAGGAAGTGAGGGTTGGGACGGTCCAAAAATGTTCGGATTTTTGGTGGAGCTCCGGAAAATGAAGAAAGAATTTAGGGCAGAGTTTGGAGACCAAACTTGAAGCAGAAAAAGCACGGTATTATTATGCAAGTGTGTTATGATTAATTCCAAAGTTAATGGAATATTTTAATATAGCTCCCTAATAATATTGGGAGGATATATGTTATAAAGAGAAATCACCATGTGCATTTCCCTTGATAAATGGATCGAAGATCCATGCAATTTACTTGGTTGAGTTCTAAAAAAATTAATGACATGATGGCATGATGACATGATGCAATGAAAAAATAAAGGAGCAAGCTCAAATGAAACACACAGTGATCACAAAAATATGGAAGTCTTCTGAAGCGTCGGTCTCGGGGCGTTACATCTAGGTTAATAGGTTAGTCCCAAAAATCATATAAAATAGCATATAAATGCATATAAAACATCCAAGATGGATAATATAATAGCATGGAACAATCAAAAATTATAGATACGTTGGAGACGTATCAGTTGGATATGAAAAAGTGATTGCCTACTTTCAAATTCAAAACATGTGATTTTTAAATTAGAGATTAATTAGGGATTACGCTGCACACGGTTTGCGAAAGAGAAACATCTGCGATATACGTGGAGATCAGAAACGTTTCTAGGATCCACTACGTGTGTGATCAATCTCCACTGCACAGACGACTTTCTCTTGAAAACTGTTTGCATTAGGCCACCTTGCGCAAACGTTTACCACATAAAAGTGTGTGTGATGGACAGCCTTTGCCACACCGTTTATTCTACGAACTGTGTGTGATGCATTCAATAATGCAAACGATAAAATTATTAATATCGTGTGCAATGGAAACGCTATCACAAACGATTTAATGGGAAAAATTGTGTGTGATGTACTTGGGAACGGAAAAGTTTTCCTTGGAGCGACTGTGTGGGATGTACATACGAAAGGAAACGTTTAGCGGGGACTGACTGTGTGGGATGTACTTGCGACCGGAAACAATTTTGCCATATAATTGTATTTTTTTAGCTCTACTGTACGTATTTCCGTATTTGAGCGCTCGCCCGTCGCACACGACCTCATTTTGCCGAGCGTGTGTGCCAGGAGGGCATATCCCCGACGGTTTCTGGTTCATGTGGGAAGGACCCCCCTATCGCCCACACTCACTTGGCGACGGTTCCAAATGCCGTCGCGGAAAGGGGTTAAAAACCGTTTGTTTAGGACCGATGCGCACGAGTGCCTCCTGATAATAAAAATGAAACTTCTATCTCTGATGCTGAAACACAATCTGGTAATGAACATCCACTTAGTGATAATGAAAAAGATAATGCTGATGTCCATGAAGATGCCCAACCAAATAATGAAAAAGAACCAGATAATGATGTTGAGACAGAACCACCTGTTGATCTTGATAACCCACAACCTAAAAATGAAAGGTATGATAAAAGAGACTTCATTGCTAGAAAACACGGTAAAGAAAGAGAACCGTGCGTTCAAAAACCTATGCCTTTTCCACCCAAGCCAACTAAAAAGAAAGATGATGAAGAATTTGAACGCTTTGCTGAAATACTGAGGCCAGTCTTTTTGCGTACTCGCTTGACTGGTATCTTGAAAATGCCTCCTTATGCAAAGTATATGAAAGACATCATCACTAATAAGAGAAAAATACCGGAAGCTGAAATCTCCACTACGCTTGCTAATTATACTTTCAAAGATGGAGTACCTAAAAAACTTGGAGATCCGGGAATACCAACTATACCTTGCTCTATCAAAAAGAATTATGTGAAAACTGCTTTATGTGATTTAGGAGCTGGTGTTAGTGTTATGCCTTTCTCTTTATATAAAAGACTTGGCTTGAATAAACTCACACCTACTGAAATATCTTTGCAAATGACTCACAAATCAACTGCCATACCTATCGGTATCTGTGAGGATGTGCCCGTTGTTGTTGCTAATGTTACTATTTTTACTGACTTTTGTTATACTTGAGAGGCTCGAGGGCGACAACATGTCGATTATCCTTGGTAGACCCTTCTTGAATACTGCAGGGGACGTTATTGATTGCAATAAAAAGCAAGGTCACTTTTCATATTACTAGTAATGAGCATACGGTACACTTTTCGAAGAAACAATTCCAAGTGAATGGTATTAATGTTATTGAAAAATCTCCGACAATCACTATTGGAAGTTTTCAAATACCTCTACCTGCTGTCAAAAAGAAATATGAAATGCTTATTGTTGGGGACATTCATATCCCCATTGAGGTAACTTAGTGATTTACGGAAGTTCTTCGGTTTCATGCTAATAAAAAGTGGTTGTTAATAAGACCTGATCAACCTTATTAATGGATCACTTTTGAACGGTATGAAGTTGATGAATTTAGTAAGCACTACCTTCTTCCCTTACTTTTTGTTTTTTGTTTTTATTAGTTAAATAAAATAAAATGCCATGTTTTGTCTGTTTTCTGAATTTCTCATAAAATAAAAAATGACCCAAAAATAAAAGTTCTTAGAATACTCTAAAAAAATTTTATGAATTTTTTCTGAATATTTCTGAATTTCTGGTGCAAATAATATCAGAGGGAGGTGCACCAGGTGGGCACAACCCACCTGGGCGCGCTAGGACCCCCAGGCACACCCTGGTGGGTGGTGGTCCGCACGTGGGCCCCTCACTTATCCCTTCATCCCACATCATCACTTACCTCCGGAAAAAATCTCCATTGCTCTCTCTCCCGTGTTCTTGCCCTCAAACCCGCAGATTTTGATCTCTTTGCTCGAAGCTCTGTTTCCGAAACTATTTCGGGGGATTGTTGCTTGGTATGTGACTCCACCGTTTGTCCAATTAGTTTTTGTTTTAGTGGTTTGTATTTTGAATAATTAGCTACTCTTGGTGCTGTTGTAGATGAGCTTGCATGTTAAATTCTTAGAGTTCTAAGTAGTTTGAATGCTTGCTTTGGCCTCTATGTATCCCTATGAATAGTTGCTATTAATTTAATAAAGTTTTGTTGACAAATTTTTGTCACCCAAAATTTTTCAGAAAATTGTACACGGACATGATGAACCTATTTGGAAGGAGCTCTTCGAGGAGACGATCCTCGGGGGCATCTTCTAGTGACAGTTCTGCTCGCCGGTCTTATGTAGAACCAAGTGAAAGTTCCACACGAGATGTCGCCACCAAAACACTCTTATGGCCTAGTGATGAATATATGATGCGTCTGGGCATTAAGGAGGAATTTGAGCAATATGTTCACAATGTCGGTCTCGGTCCCTACATTTCAGATAAGTGCGAACAACGCCACCTTCTCACCGAATCGTTTGTCAAAGGATTTAAATTCTTCCCTCATGAGTCTAGGGTGTCTTTTATGCTTTATGATAATCCATTTACCATCCCACTAGAGAATTTTGCTTACCATTGCAAACTTCCATTTTGGGGTTCGCTTGACGAACCACCGAAGGCTGAGTTCGAAACATTCTTGATTAGTCCTTGTTACGGTGAAAAGAGCATTCATTTTCCTGCAATTCAGTACATCGCATTATTTAATGGGAAATGCATAGTAGGCAAGCAAGAATGTAGTATGCTTTGTGCTCTAGACTTGAGCCTCCTACGCACTGCTCTCACCGGTGAAAGGAATTATAACCTTGGCGCAATTGTTGCACGCAGACTCCAGCACAACACTAACAGTGGCTATTTCTATGGTGGAATTTGTGCCACGCGTTTAGCACAAGGGTTGGGTGTTTCGACTTTACCCTTTGATCCTATCCTACCCACGCACTATTTAGATTTTAACACCTTAAAAGACCATAAGATCCTTAAGGGAAAGATTGATAACTTCACTTACATTCTATTGTTTAACCAAACATCTGTTGTGCACACATATTTGCCTGCGCCTGCTCTTTTTGACTATCACAGCAAGGGAAGATATTTTGTTCTTGAGAGCGAGGCCCGAGCTCACAATGCAACGGTGGAGGCAGCACGGCAGGCCGAGGTGTCCGCACCGAGAGCCTCCGTGAGCTACCACGCCGACTACTACCCTCCAGGCTACTGATTGATTACCAAGTTAGGCCAAAAGCCTAAGTTTGGGGGAGTACGTGTTCCTCACCGACATTATATTCATGTCAACACATATCATTCTATTTGTCGGTGTTCACACTTTTTCATTGTATCATCCATGCTTAGATTTATTTTCTTGCCTTCTTCTTGTGTGTTTGAAAAACCTTAGAAAAAGCAAAATAATTAGTTGTAGTAGTTTACTTTCTATGCATGCTTAGTAGTAGCACTTAAAAGAAAACCCAAAAGGATTTCCTTGTTCTTCTTTTGCTTGTTGGGAGCTTTCCCGTGTAAATAGTTTTTCTCTTTTTTGATTTTCCCATTTATTTGCTAGTTCAAGAAAACCAAAAACTCCAAAAATATTTCAGTGTGTTTCTCTGAATTTCTTTTCTTTTTTATTCGAGTCTTACAGAGGAGAAGACCACGATGAAAATGTTGAGTCGCTCTCATATGAATAATTGTTGAACTAATGAAGAGCCCATTTTACCTTGTCTTCTCCTCTCGAATAAAATGTTTGCAGATTCCAGCTTAGTTGTAACACCCCGCATGTAACTTTCTATATTTGTAACTCCGACTTTTGCCATTTTCGGCTATGTGCTATGATATTCCCTCCGAGGTCGGGTTTTTATTTTTCGTTTTGCATTTTGTTCATGCCTTGCATTTCATATCATGTCATCATGTGCATTGCATTTGCATACGTGTTCGTCTCATGCATCCGAGCATTTTCCCTGTTGTCCGTTTTGCAATCCGGCGCTCCTATCTCCTCCGGTGCACCCCTCTTGTTTTCTTTCGTGTGCCGGTGTCAAACTTTCTCGGAATGGACCGAGGCTTGTCAAGTGGCCTTATTATACCACCCGGAGACCACCGGTCAAGTTTCGTTCCATTTGGAGGTCGTTTGGTACTCCAACGGTTAACCGGGCATCCTCAAAATCCATTTGAGTGTCCAGCAAACCCCCCCCTAAAAACCAGCTCAAAACCCACCAAACTCTCTTCCATGCTCTAGGTCGTTCGATCACGATCGTGTGGGCGAAAACCGCACCTCATTTGGAGCCTCCTAACTCCCTCTACCTATTTATATGTGAGACCTCCCGTATACGAATCGCAGACGAAACCCTAAAAAACATCCCTCTGCGCCGCCGGACGCGTCCGCCGTCGGCCGGACGAACCGCGCCGCCGCCCCGAGCCAGTGGCGAGCCGCCATGTGGCACCCGTCCGCCGCCGCCGCCGCAGCCCGCCCGGGCCC